>NW_020897727.1:8636117-8900661 GCF_003984885.1 Neopelma chrysocephalum
CAAAAGAACACAATTATACTGAGAGTAAAAGCTGAACACACACCCCCTATTTAATTAATGGTATTGTAATTAGATACTCCAGCACAAAAGATAGTTAAAATTAGGCAGAATTTGGAGAGAATTTTCCAGTTGATGCTATTAAGATACAACCCCCGATAAAGCAGAATATTTTAAATAATTTTTTCTATGTGAGCTCTAAAAATAGAAAGTCATAAGAAAACAAGAAAGATAAAAGAAAGTGAAAATAAAATGGAAAAGATGAGCCTGTCTTCTGGTGGTATTTGGGGAATCAAAAGTAACATGCCATTGATGGTGGAGGAATTATCCCCCAATAACACACCGGGAAACTGGAATTGTGCTAATGGAACCGAAAATAACCTCATTGTATTTGACAAAACCCTTTTTCTGTTTAAAAACCATGAGTCATGTTGGTTGTAAACTGACCACTTCCAAATGTTTTTCCTTTTGCTCTCTCAAGCACTGAGCGCTCTGAAAGTATCGATTCTTGATGCAAAAAAATCAAAGTTTTAAGATAGAAAATTCAAAAGGGTTTTTTTCAAGCATTGACTTTGACACATCCTTACTACTGCTGTAACAGGAAGTTCATCTCAACCAAACAGCAAAACCTGTTTGGAAATAGGATACTTGCAAGAAAAAGAGGATTTATTGGGATTAATCAATAGTGACTAACTTCTACTTTTTGGAGTCATATTCCTTGGACCTAAGAAAGGGCTGAAAAACGTTGGCAGTGAGAGCCATTCAGGTTTTTCCTCACCTTTTGGCCCTTCCAGCCTCCCTCCCTGAACTGAAACTATTGCCCCAGACACCTACATAACGCATGGTATGTCTCCAATCTGGAATTTCTAAGTTTTACAAGCTTCCATCACAGATGAACTTTGGAGACCATTCTGCTTTTTGTACTAACAGAACGTGAGCCAGCATTTAGCAATTAAACAGCTCTTCTGCAAAAACAAAAAATCCTCAAGCAGCAGGTTTAAGTGCACCACTTCTCTTCCCCTCTTAGACAGCCATTTGTCACGGTGGAATTTTAACACCTAAACATCCCTAGAGCTAAGATTCTTTTCAATTCTTTAACTAAAGAAACTCTAGCCCTAAAAAAATAAAAAAGATAACATTCCAGTTATCAGCCTCTATTCAAAGCAGCTGATATGTTTTGTGTCACTCTTTGTAAGTGTCTTGAAGATGATATATTTTAAATCTCTCTGCAGTGCAGTGTCAGAGAGACTCAGGATGTTCAGATGAGTGACATGTCTGGAGGCTCAGCAAACTCTGTGCCCCAGGAGGCAGTGATACCAAAACTCCTATCCCAAACCACGAGAGGGAGAATAGAAATGTTTCTCCGTGCAGCTACAGAGAACTGATGGTTTGAAAAACCATATTCACATTTTCTTGTGGAAAATATGGAGCTTTTCCAGCAAACAAGCTATAATAGGAGTGTATATTTTACAATGATGTTTAAAATCATTGAGAGCTGAGAATCCCCTGGTTTTCTCACTCTGGTGGTGAACATACTAAAGGAGTGAAGAGCCAGGAGCCTATCTAAGAAATAAATCAGAGATCCTAATGAAGAGCCAAGAATGATTTCTTCCTTCACAGACAAACACAGCAACAACAAACAGGAAAAGATTCCTTTGTGAGAAGGCTTGGAATGTCATGTGGATCACCCATACACAGCAGAGAAACGTCCTTGCAGAAGCTCTGCCTGTTAAGTGATTATTTATCACATTTGCAAGCTACAGTTTAAAAAGTTTAAGAAGTATATACAGTGATTATCCCAGATTATGTTGGATGAGATTGTAAAGGATCACCTCCACAGGGACAGTGGGCAGCAGAGCTGGCAGGGTGACCTACTGGGGTCTGGGGGGTCCAAGGCTTCCTACCTGCAAAGCTGTTTCCAGCAAACCAGAGCTGAGCACTGAAACAGGAGCCAGGCCTAAAAGAGTTAACTGAGATATCTTGGCCTGCTAAGAAACCCAATACCTGTTTTGCTGGAAGAACATTTTAGGAGCACTGGTTATCATATTCTGTTCTGCTCACCAGACCAAAGGCCTTAGTATAGAAAGAATAGAAGTAGTTCACACACAGTAATAAATTAGGCAAACTAGACATTTGAATAAAATCTAGAAGGCCCAGAGCCAGGATTTTGCAAGCTTGAAGAATTCAGGTCACCTAATTGAAGAGGTCAAATTGAGGAAGACATCCATGGTGACCACCAGAGGGATGAAGGCTTGAGGAGAAGACCCCCACAGCAGAAGACTGTGCATGTCTGGAAAGACTCTGCCCAGAGACCAGCCTACTTATTAATGTGTATAATAAATAATGTAACCATGTATCTAAAGTGTATAAAATGGCTTAGTTTTGCACTTGCAAGCTGATCAAGTTTGTCCAGCACGAGCTGGCTTGCTCCCAACGTTGAATAAACAAACACCTTGGTGCTTAAAGATAAAAAGTCTCTGAGCAGCCTTTTGGGCCAATTTTTTGGATTCAGCACTGCAAAGGACACAGAGGGGCCGATGCAGGGACTCCAAGGGAGCTCCAGAGGTCTCCAGGGTTTGGCAGCTGGTCCCAGTGGGAGAAGGGAATGTGGTACACACAGAGTAGAAGCAGCAGCATGTTCAGGCAACCTTTCATTTACAAACAAAACAAACCTGTTTGTTCACCCAGGGTTTGTTTTTTTTTTCCAGAGGTGGAATTCTTACATGTTGTGCCTCGTGTTTGGAAGAAAAGCCATTCAGTGATTTATCTGCCTGGGGATCTCAGCATTATAGTCCCTGCCCAGAAGGAGATGGGAACATTGTGCTGGAATGGCTGCCTGAGAGGCTCCTGATGTGATGTGTTCATCCCTCGTGGATTTTTATAGAAAAGAAACTCTGGTCCTTTTATTGTCAGATAATTGTCTTTTTTTTCCTTGTTCTTTTTTTTTTTTTAACAAAATCTGACTATCAAACTATGTGATGAATTAAATTAAATCATCAATTATCTAACAATATAATGAAAGATTTGCAGAAATTCTGCCACAAAACTTCAAATAGATCAGACTTTTTTTTAAAATGAACATTTTCTCTTCTGTTCTCTCAATAGGAACCTTTACTATTTCTAACCTAAATGATACTACTCATATTTTGACGTATCATTTTTACTTTTATTTCTCTTTTTCACAGCTGCTTTCAAGATTTAAGAACAGGTTAATGAGCTCTCTCATCAAAAACATAATAGGAATCAAACCAAGAATTACTGGTGCATCTAGTAAAATAAGATCCTTTCTCACTGCAGGCATTTAAACCCAAAAGCTTAAAGGAAAAGTTCATCAAAAAATTAAACTTAAATTTGAGTTTATGTCTTACTAAGAGGCACTTTCCATCTCCCTGTCCATTTGTCCATAAGCAGCATTATAATTGAAAGATTTCTTCTGCCTATTTTTCTACTTTTCTAATATTTAAGATAAAATGAACTACGGAATAATCTCTGAAAAGAGGCCAGAGACCCACAACTTTTCCTCTGGTGCAAGACCCTCTGCTCCTCACCTTTACAAGCATCAGAAACCATAATATAAGAAATGCATTAATCAAGGGAAAAGGATGAACGTCTTGTTTATCTTGTATTTTAAGCAGCAAGAAAATATGAGATATTGCTATATCTGTCACTAAAAACCCCTAAACCATAGAAATTGAGGTTCAGCTACAAAATTTACCATCTTGCAAAACAAGTTAAAGGTGTGCAAGTGGGAATTCTGTCAGAGAAGACAAGACAAAATGATACAATTATTCCAACTCGGAGCTGCCACGCTCCAAGGTATATGTTTTCCCACAATTGCTGTAAATATGAATATTTTAGAGGTTAATATGAAGATCAAATGTGGAATGCATTTGCTGGGAAGATTAATATCTTTTCATTAAAAATGAGAGTGCACTGTTGGTTCAGCATTTGCATTTAGATCGAGTAAGTAATAAGTATATTGACTGCTTAAGACACCTATCTCCAAAATGGGAAATAGGGATAAAGAGGGTGGTGTCCATGTGTAGAAGTGGATGGACAAGCTTTTTCTATTTCCTACTGCTACCCCTTCAGAGAACTCAAGCACTATCAGCATGAACAGTGTGATTTACTTATCACAGCAGAGCTGGGTGCAGACTGTAAAGAACATTTATGCCAAGCGTCCATTGCTGCTCAGAGCAGTGTGTTGGTGAATATGTATCAGTGGGCTGCTGCTGAGGTGAAAAATTGCTCCCCACCCTACAGTCATTCATCACTGGACAGACAGGAATGGGCATTGGGTGGTTGTTATACACTGCTTTTTGTTGCAGTTGTTGTTTAAATCTTAGAGCCGGTGGTTGAGCGGCAGGTTCAGCCAGTTAGTACAGAAACACAGAAACTTTAGGGTTGGAAGGGACCTCTGGAGATCACCCAGTCCAACCCCCTGCCAAGGCAGGGTCACCCAGAGCAGGTGGCACAGGAACACGCCCAGGTGGGTTTGGAATGTCTCCAGAGAGGGAGACTCCACACCCTCCCTGGGCAGCTGTTCCAGTGCTCCGCCACCTCCATGGAAAGAAGTTCTTCCTCATCTTGAGGTGGAACTTATGCTTTACTTCACAGTTATTGCTCCTCCTCCTGTCACTGGGCACCACTGAAAAGAGTCTGGAACCATCCTCTGATACCTGCCTTGGAGATATTTATACGTGTTGATGAGATCCCCTCTCAGACTTCTCTTCTCCAGACTACCCAGGCCCAGCTCCCGCAGTGTCTCCTCACAGAGAGACACTCCAGGCTCCTCATCACCCTTTTTATCACAAGCTGTTCACATAAACACGAGCAGGGTGGGCTGATGTAACTCCAGCTTTCTCACAGGTTATGGCATAAGGCTTTCAGCTCCATTTTTCCAAGTCATAAAGAGAGGAAAAGGTTTATGTGATTCGAGCAATGGCAGATTGATGCACCAAGTTTGGTTCAAATGGTTACAGAGCAGGGGACTTGCTGACTGAGCTGGTGACACATGCAGGGACACACATTACATGCACCTGACTCTGTCCCAGGCTCTCTCAGAATCCCAGAACACTTGAACTGGTCTCCCTGAGGTGTTTAAAAACATATGTGACAGCACATAGATCAGCACGCAGCAGATATCTGAAACTATTTGCCAACTTTAACTCAAATTAAGCACAGCAGTTCCTATCAAAAGCAAAAGCAGGTTATTCCTCAAACTGTGAGAAGTAAATATTTCACTTAAGCAACTGTGGTGACAGCTTTCTTAGGGTGTTTTAGTCATAAAATTTATACAAATCACACAGTTACTTTCCTGGAGAGCAGAGGGGGTTTGTAACGCTGGTAAAACAGCATTGTGGGTAAGCAGAAAACCTGATTACTGATCCATAAAGGAATTAAGAGTTGCTTCTACAAAACTACAAGTGTTTTCTTCACCTATGCACATGGAGGAGCATTATTTTTCTTTCACTGCAGGAAAGTGTCACTTTGAAGTGAAATCTCCATCCCTGAAATACAAATTTAGGACATTTCCTCAAGGTTTCTTTCCTCTTTTTTTCCCCTCAAGTCCTTTCCCTCCCCCTTTTTTTTCTTTCTCTTCTGCTGTTTCCCTGTTGTGCTCTATTTTGGGTCATTTAGACCACACACTTTGATGGAGGGCATCCTTCTCTGAATTTATGAATCAAAATGTATTCTCCAACGGATACCTGGAGGTATAATTTGCCCCCTAACACTCTTCAATCTTTATTACTGACACATTCAAGGATGCCTAACTCCCACAAGAAAAAAAACCCAACACATCAATCTTCAAAAATATGTCCTTACCTGCCTTCTGAAAATGAAAATGGATGTTCTTTGAGAAATTATCCAAGTTTTGCTTTAGACCCCCCAGGATCCTGTACTTTTGGAAACAATTTTGAATCTAAGAAAATGTATAAATAAAAATACTCTGGGACATAAATACAAATCCCGGGGAGTTCTGAGTGTTTCTTTGGAGGTAGGAAGCGTTCCCTCAGCAGCCTGCTGGGTGTGATATGGGGGATTCCCACACACCCTTTTCCTGCATATTGGAAAGAACATCTTTTTTTTGCTTAATGTTTCTGTAGGAGTTACTACGTTACAGAAATAGCTCCAAAGCACACACTGACACCCATCCGTGCTACAGTTCCTGCCAGGGAGCATTCCCAGCTCCAAACCCCCATTTACCAACACACCTAATAAATAACACTGGCAGAGAATGACATTTTAAAAGCTTGTAGGAATTTCAAATATTGTCTTTCCTTTGAGCTTATCCTGTGTTGCTAAAAGAAAAGCCAATGCACAGCTGAAGTTGACCAGAAATAGGTTAATTCTTTCCTTTTTGCTTTTAAGTTTTGTTTTATTCTAAAAGTGGCTACTTAGAATTTACTTTTATTTCTAAAGTACTATCAGAAAAAAAAAGTTTTCGCTCATTTTCGTGTCTTAAAATTATTAACATAGATGTTTACTTATGCATGCTGAGATTCTCCCACTCATATTCAGTTGGATATAAAAATTGAGCTCTCTAGATGGCCAAACTTGATCTTAGAGTAAATTATCTGTATTTCCATTTTTTGCTCTGCAACAAGGATTTCTAGGCTATGCCACAGTAACTTTTCTGAAAATGTTGAAGCATAGAAAAAAAATATGAACTATCCAGTATGTGCAAAACCTGCCAGATGTTTTCTATCTCCACATCTCAGCATCTCCCACTGGGAAAAAAACCCTGGTCTCCTGCTCCCTCTGATGCACAAACATGAACCAAATAATACATAAAATGAAAAAAAAAAAGACCTAAACCCCTCCCCAAACAATTTATATTCTGTTAATTTGTCTTAAATTTAATGAAGAGTTTCCCAAAAGCATCAAGATCCAAGCAGTGGTAAAACTTACAGAGAGATGGAAAAGGGGAATAATTTTAATCAGTGTTTTAGCATGCTTTAAAATACTTCATATAATCCTCTGGTGCATATACAAATTAATAATAAGAAATAGTTTTTGCTTTTTTCCATGTCCATCCTAGAGAAATTTTTACTTTAATTCAGCTCCTTAATTGGTGTCTAGGGCTAATAGGGTTTTAAGGAGCACACCTACAATCACAGGTGATTGACCCAATTAAAAGTTTAAGTAAAACCTGGGAGAAGCCGCTGCTTTGAACTGGAATAATTGGATTGCCCAGGACCAACATTTGCAGGTTCTGGACTGCAAAATTCCCTGGCACAATCTCCCCTTCCCCCACCTCATATAAATATCGTGTTTTCCTTCATGGGCTACTCTCAGTCACCTGCCAATGCTGCTGACTCAGACCCCAGTCAAACTGGATGTGGAACAACTCAGCTGATCCTGCCTCTTTTCCAAGCAGTGGAGAACATGAGGAAAAGACTTGCTGTTCCCTGGGTGTTCCACTGTAACACATTGTCCACTGAGAAGCCAGGAAAAACAGGGTAAGAACTGCAGAGGTAAAACCATTCCTGTCTCCTGCTCACCAATACTCTTTCAAGAGATTCTTGTCCTCTATCTACATTTTTTTATCCTCTGATGTTACACACCTACTTGCAAGGCTTTCAGGGGAAAGAACATTTCTTTCTCCCATGTTTCTACAACACATTTCATGGAAGATCGTGGGAAAAAAGCTAAACCATTTAAGATTTACAAAGGTTCACAACAATAAGGCCCAAATATCATCTGCCATCCTGCAAAAGAGTGGTACATGGTACTGCCTCTGGCCCAACACCTCCCAAAAAGCCATTTATCCAAGCCTGGTGATATGCAGACACCTGATTTCCTAATCAGGAAAGCAGTCAGACATTTCCTCCTCCTAAACTAGTCAGACATTTCCTCCTCCAGCTGTTACTCCTGTCTCTCTCCACCTCAGACAATTTTTTACAACAATTAAGTTTCATGAGCTACACAGAAATACAGAAGAGTTACTTATAGATGTTACTCAGATTTTTTTCAGATTAGGATCATTAGACTTGTCCCTAAAAGCTGATATTGTGGTTAAAAATAGAAGCTATACATCTTTGACCATGATTGTCCAGCTCCATAGATCTGAGACATGACTACCAACTTCCACATGAGACATAAGTGAGCAGGAAGGGGGAGAAGAGGCTGAACCCACAAATATGGCAGAGAGCACAGAGCATCTTGTGAAAAAAATGGAAAACACCCTTTTTCCCAAACCTTTCCCCTGACAAGACAATGTGAGACTGGATTTTACCTGCAGATAATGACTGGGTTTTAGTGTTAAAGTTGTCCACAGCCCCACATTTTGGCTCATAAAACACACACCGTTTGCAGCAATAACAAAAATTCCTTTGCAGCTTCAACAAGACTGCAGCTCATCATGTCACCTCCAAAGTAAAGGTATTGAATTGACTATTAGTAAAAATCATGAGGAATTCAGATCCAGCTTTCAGGATATACTGCCCAGCCACAGCACCCCTTCGACTGAGGGAGACAATCATTATTCCATGAATCACAGTGACCTTTGGAAGATCCTGGGAGAAGCAGGCATGTTCATTCCCTTCCATTGATTTTCTAATTTTGAGTAAAATGGTTTAATCTGGGCAATAGTTATCTATTAGGAACAAAAATACCTAAAACTGACTATAGAAAACAGTATGAAGCTTTGGAACTGAAACAATAAATTTAGAAGAGAAACATGAGGCAAAAAAGGTAGTGATTGTATAAACCTTAACTTAGGCATGATTCTGTGGCCAGACACCCAAATATGAAAAAAATGGAATCTCTTTAAAGCTAAAAACACAGACCTACAAGTCCTACAGGTTTTAATGCACTGTGTGTCTGGAATCTATGCCTGATTTATAAATAAATATTTGCTGTTGGAAAAGCCTGTAGAAAAACTACCCATCGACAAAAGGAAGTGGTACAGGCAACATTTTCTCTGGTTAAAATGAGAAATAACAGGTTGAATATTGAGAACATTGGACAGTCATGAATCTAACCAACCCAGAGGACAAGTTCAGTGACAGCACATGCAGCCTATAAGAAAAGAATTTGGTTGTCTCCAGGAATCTAAGAGCACCCAGGGCTACTTAATTGAAGAAAATGGTGATTTATGGAGTAGCTGCTTAGGGTCATCACTGTATTGGTGCCCAGATCTCATACATTCTGACAACTAAACCTTTGTATTAGCAGATTAGGTCTATTTTATTATATTCTGAGCTTTAAATGGTCATACCTAAGCTTTCTTTGCTATCAATTCATGCTCTCCTAATGTTAATGATCTGTAATAAACATAGATTTTGGCACTGTTCACCTTAAAAACACATGCAGACAACCTGTCTCTTTACCACTCCTTTTTGTATTTTCTTTCTTTGACCATGGGGTACCAAGTTTATTAGTCCATTAAATTCACCCATAAAAAGAAAATTCTAGAAAAGGATTTAAAGCACCAAACCACAGCAGTCTCAGAACAAGCTGTATGCACAATTAGGTATGGAGGTTTTTTACTTCCAAAGAATCAGTTGGCAACTCTTAAGTTGAATTCTGCTTATTCCTGAGATTTTTGCTCTCACCATTCAGCACGTCAAGAAATGATCAAGCAGTAAATTTACAAACAGCGAACATACAACTTCCTACACCCAAATAAGAAGTAAACAACACTCTTAAAAGACTCCTCAAAGTTAAGCATCTGAATCCCCACCCCAACAGCGCTGAGAACCTCTATTCACATCCCAGAAGATCCCGGTGATAGCAAAGCCTTCACTCACCTCCCGGTCCAGCAGCACGGGCGACACCACAGTAACAATATCCCCCTTCTCTGGGTCGATGTAGAACATGTTTGGGGAGGGTTTGGTGGGGGTCTGTTTGAGGATGTTGTACCTCAGCAGAGCATTGTCCGTGCTGGCATCGTCGGCATCGAACGCCGTCATTCTCATCACTGTGGTTCCTGAGGGAAAGGGGGACAAAACCAAGTGAAATGATGCTGCTTTCACCTGTGAGAGCCAGGTGGGTTCAATATCTAAATTATCTCATCAAGACCACTGAGTAGTTCCACCTGATATTTAGGCTGTACTTGTGTTTGTATTGTTTTTACCTGCTGCTCAGCCAACAGAACTGGTGTTTCTGGTTTGCAGCAGGACATGTGACTAACATAAACTCCCCATATCTGCTTGGAAACCATCCTTATTAATTGCAATTTGCTAAATGAACTACAGGTGCACCTTTTCCCTTTAAATTTTGCAGGCAGAAACTCTAGGGATGTGTATGATGAAGAAAATTCTGAAATAAGAGAAAGGTCTCAATTTGCACTGTGAAGTCTCACAGTTTCAAAATTTGTTGGGCATCATTTCTGTCAATAAGAGATTTTGTAATTATTAAAGCCTGCATTATTCTAAGTTCAATTTGCACTGATGTATGGGATTATTGTGTCAGCCTCAATGAAACCCCCATCCCTGTAGCCCCACTGCCCTTCCAGGGATGAAGGGTTTTGTCACCTGGAATTCCTGCAGCACAAAGTTCTGCTGGAGAGTGCAACAATTAAATGCTGGACAGAGGAAAATCCTCCTTCTGCTTCCATATGACAGTTAATAGAGGACTGAGCTGCTGCTGATTCTGTGCTCAGCTGGTGGAACACACTCTCCTGCATCCCAGGGTCAAGTCCTTTCCTCTCCCTCACACGGGCACACCAGAGGCTGGCACAGCCTGCAAAATTCTCTCATAAGCATTTTATCTCCTTTGCACAGAGATAACAACTGAAGAAATCACTAGGAGTGATTAAAGCCTTCTGATACAGACAAGGCCTAAGACATCAGATTGGAAGTGCCTCAATAACAGGAATGTGTATCATTCCTGTACAATGAAAACCAGTGAATTTGTATTCTCTCCGAAGGTCTTGAAGTTAAAAATCAAAAAAACTGCAGAATATTGTGGTAAAAATAAAAACAAACCCAGCTTTATTTACAGGCTGATATAACAACTGCCTTGTTCACTGTTAAACAAACACAACTCGCTTGTTTAGATACGTTTCTGCTTTTTTTTTTTCTTTTGTTGTGCTTCCCAAAGCGTTGTCTCCTCTTGAGGTGACCTTGACTATAAGCTCTCAAAGGTTTTGCTTCGTTGCTACTTCAGGCAGAGTTACTCCCTTGAGAAAAATAACAGAGATCTGACAGCATGTTGGTTTTATTCACCAGTGATTAAAGGTCAGACAGCTCCAAAAGAAGCTTACTGCTGGATACCATGCCATGTTTTCCAGTATTACAAGATGATCCCAGCCCTGATATTTTCACCTATTTTGTTTGAGACTGTTTCAGAAGAAAATAGAAAAAAGAGCAGCTTTCTATTTTGAGGAATGAAGATTCACCCTCTTTTCACAACACAAAGTGTTATTTTTTTAGACCTTTATCACGTTTTTTAGAAGATTGTTTGTGTTAATATTAGATAATGTGTTTCATGAAGGTCTCCTAAACACAGGACTTCAGTGAAATAAATAAGGATAAAGGCAAATCTTCAAGAGATCTTAGAGGGTGCCCAAGGTCAAGTGAAATTTTAATGGGTTTCAGTACACAATGCTTTCCTGAAAAATGTAGTTTAATAAGATGCCATACTCAAGTACATCAGACAACATTTTAAATGAATGTACCAGTTGCTATTATTATTCATCTATTAGATGAGTTGATGCTCAGGAGAGATTTAGAAACTTATTACAATACATGCTCAGGTAGAAATCCTCTTTATACACTTGTCCCAGATAGTTCTACTGAAATATTTCTGATGATAAGACTGTGGAAGGCACATGTAACTTTTAAGATCTGATGTAAATCCCCAAATCTCTGGTTACTCTGGCATAGAACTGGCTCAACACAATGGCTGAATCTGATTCTGATTTGCCAGCTGCAGTTCTTTAACCTTTCAACTCACTAGACATTATCTGGTTCCATGCAATCATTCCTTTGGTGCCTACAGATAAGAAATCCCAGCAGCTCAGAGTTTTACATTCATTTTGCATAGAGATGCCAGCTCCAGGAGCAAAGCTGGAGAGAATTAGATCCACTTTTTTTTTTTTTTTGATGCTGCTTCTGTCAAAAGTTTTGAGCTACTGGTTTCTGGCTACCATCAAAGTGTCATTTACATTTAAGCAGAAGTTATTCTATTCTCATGAGTGTACACAACAGGTGTAAGAATGCACATAAAACATGGGGTTGTCTTGAAACGTCATAATATATTAACAGTCTGTCTGTTTGGGAACATACAGAACCTGCACCTCTTTAAACATCACCCATGTGCTTCCATATTTGTGGCTGATGCCTCAGAAATCACATCACATTTCAACCAGCAGCTAAAATATACACCAGGGAGAAGTCCAGTAGCTGTATTTTCAGGGAAGAAGTTTCTTATTCTAGTTGAGGTGTTCACAGAGAGAACACACATGACCACATGATTGGGGTTGGACCATCACAAAAGAGTGTTTATAGAGAGATCTCCTTCCTAGAAATCTACAGACACAAATGTGTATTTTGAAAGGCTCTACAGCATGCACCAGTCCAAAAGAGTTTCATTCAAGATGCACACTTCCTCAGTATTCCTCCTTCATCACAAAGTTTTATTCTTCATAAAATATTCATTTCCCCAGACCCATAAACTGACTCCATCTAATTCAATGTCATTTTGCAAATCCCTCCATTCCTGGCATCAATCAAATGCAGCTGGCTTTCAAACCACAAAACAACAGCTTGCTGCATTATCATGTTAAACAATATATATCAACTTATCAAGCTGAGGAAGAAATGTCTGCAAAATCAGCAGCTCCCCGGCGGTGCCGATGACGCACGGACACTCGGGGAGGCAACTCCCTCCCTACAGGTGTGGGCACATCCTGGTGTATCTCAATATTCAGGGTTTATTTGTCACGCTTCCTGAGTGGTTTCACTATTCCCAGAATCCCTCAGAACCTCCACTTGCCCTTCCCAGAGCTCTTCATTGACCAGACACAGACCCCACCAGACAGGCCGTCGCTCCAGACACTCAGCCATCAGTCTGTTGGTTGCTCATCTGGCCTGTAAATAGGCTTGGAAATATTGGCAAACAGCTCCCCTTAGGCATTGAGAAGTAAAACACAGCACATGTACAGTTTTGTGGGGATTGGAGCAGATGGTTCCTTGGGAAAAACTCATTGGCATTTTGTTAATAACCTCTTAATAACCTTTCTATTTCATTCTTTTTTATTTTCTTTCATTTTTTCTTCTTTTTTTTCTCTGTCAATATGCCAAGAGCACATTACTACTAACCTTTATTTATTTACTATATTCAGCTGCTAGATTTACAAATAAAACTGGAATGCAGTGGAAGTGAGGCCTGTTTCTAGCTTGATGAAATGTGAACGAATGTCTCAAGTCTACAGCCTTGACTGAATTTGAATACTCAAAATATTATCCATTTTAAGGACTGATAAGCTGTAACTTTATCAGAGCTGCAATGCTCAAAAACTTCACACTGGAGTTTTCTCATGTTATTTTGATTCTTTCTGTGTGTCCCTACTCTGTGTTCAGCACATTAAATGTTTTCTGCATGTATCACAGAAAGGGAAGGTTCTATTTTCCTAACTGACATGACTTCATTGCTGAAGTTTATTTCCACCTTCTTCACAGCTTCAGCTGTACCTCTGTAAACGGATAATAATCATTTGCACAATGGTATAGTTTCCAAAAGTAAAGACATTTTAACCCAAGAATGAGAACAAAGAATGAAAAATGAGATGAAGGAAGAAATCAAGAGGATTACCTGTATCTCTAGAGCCCAACCTCAGAAAATGGAGCAAAGGAGGACCCTCCTGATTATGTTCTCATCATAACTACCTACATGTTTGACTCTCATTTTGTACTTTAAGACAAGCCCCAGGGAAGCAAAACAAATATAAGAAGGAAGGTCTATTATGGTTCCAGTCAAGGGCATTTGAATTGCTACTATGGTTATTAAACTTATGTGTGTTCTTAAAAACTTGAAGGCCTTGCTCAAGAGAGAAAATATTTAGTAAGAGTTATTGAGTTCAGGCTTTTGGCGTCTTTATATTTGTATGGAGCAATAATTTTCTACCCTGTGGGACTTCTTCACTTTGTCTATTTACATGTATGGTCAATTCTGTTTAAACTCTAGTTTAGCCTCACTGAGCAGTACCCTGGGAATGCCAAGGTACTGCAGTCAGCAGGTCTGGAGGGACGCACTGGTGAACTCTCAACTGTGGAATGAATAATAAACAAACTTCTCTTGGTACACAAAAGAAACTTCAGTAACGTTAAGTAGAAATGAAGAACTGTCAAGAATTGTTACTACCTGTGGAGAGTTAATGCAGGCAGAAGCACATAAATTGAGTAAGAAATAATGGGACATTCCCAGCTGAACGTTCTGACAGGCCAGTGAAGATGTATGGGCAGGGCAACCTTTGGCAATACAGGTATTTAACCTTTTTTCTCGTGAGTAGCACAGCTGTTTTGGCAGAATGAATTACTCACTCCTCAGAAGATGAGTTATACACAGGACTGTCCCCAGCCCTACTGCAGCCACTGTCATTGCTGGAAATGTTGTCAAGAGCTCTCAGGTACCTGCTGCTCCAGGCCAGACACTGATGTGGGAAATGTCAGTAAGTGAACTTGCATTAGTTGAAGTTGTGTGACACGGATGTTACTTTGGTATATTGTGCTTTGTCTCCAGTGCTATGAAGGTTTCTTTCTTTAGGGTAAAATTGTTTGGTGAAAACATGGAAAATTTACAGCCCCACCAAAGTTTCCCAAATTGTGTGTATATTATCAGCCCATAAGAGATTATGATATTTTGTGGGAGCGTATATATGCTGAAATTTATGCTCTGCTTATGAATTATGAAGAGTTATTTATCCTTTCATAACACCAAAATCCCCATCACAGAGTTGGTGTTATACAAGGCTTGTGATCCCCAATTGAGATGACCTACATTTTAGGCCCTGTGCAGTCTTTCCTCAAAAAAAAAAACAAAAACAAAACCCCAAACAATAAAACCACAAACAAACAAACAAACAAAAGCATGAAGTCTGTATTTGACTGATAGATTACAGATAGCATGAAATAAGCAGTTCCATGAGGAGTAAAATCAATGAAGTCTAATTTCCTATCTGCTGTCCAAAAGCTCACCCCCTGCATGGACAAGATGATCTCTTTAGAGGGGCTCAAGTCAGTCATTCCCTTACAAGATCACCATTAGGATCTTTTTCTCCTCTTTTATTTTCGTGGCACCTGTATGAATTTAAGGAAATCCTTCTAAGAACTTTATCCCTACGAGAAAATTAGTGGAAACTGAGTGCTGAGTTTAAAAGTCTGGAGGGACTGACTGACACACACACAGGTAAAAACACATGCTAAAAGTCACATTACTCAGATGGCTTTTTAATTTTAGTGTGCCAGTTTCTTTTCAACATGTATCTATAGTCAAACTCAAGAATAAAAACTATTCCCAAGTGGTCAGTCCATCCAGGGGAAGCAATAGGCTGTTTTTTCTCTGTGTCAAATGTACTACTTATTAATCTTTCCCCTCATCTGAACATACACAGGTATAGGAGTAACAACAGAAACCTTGATATGGGGTGACAGAGCTATTAAATGGTTTTCTGTGAGTGGAACAGGGCTGTGGAAATTTTCTACACTTGTAAAAAATATTAACTTTTCACATTTAAAAAATAAAGGGGTTTAGTATTTTAACTTGTTCACTTCCAGCCCCTCCAGACGGACTGGGAATTGCAAGTTTAGGGAAAGAGGACTCAGGACAATTGAGACGCAGCTGAAAAAGAATTATATCCTTCCTCCAGATGTGAACAGGCTGCAGACTTAAGCAAATCACCAAAGATTTTTTCTTCACTAGGATTCTTCCTAAGTTCTGAATCCCTCGTAAAAATGTCCCACTCTCATGTCTGCTTCCCTTTTGACCAGGGAAGTTTATTAAGAAGAGGCATGAATTACTTCTTGGATCATGACCATAAGCTATAAAAAGTCCCACTGTTCTAATATGCTAAGTGCCAATTCATAACATAATCTTCTGTGTCAGATAACATAATTCATAAAGCAATATAACCCATTCTCTTGAAGTAAATGCTTTAATGTAAAGGATGATATGCACTGAACATCTCGCAGCAGGCGAACATGACAGAACAGTGATTTATGTGTGAAGGAATATCTATTTGACATACAAAGAGCAAGATTCAGCCCTAGGCATACTCAGGAAACACAAAGGACCCATATTCTCTCTGGAGTTTGCCTAGCACTAGAAATCAATCAGAAAAATCAGCAAATGAAGACTAGATGAGACATTGAAACACTGGAAAAATAAGACAGGACCATCCTCGAAAAGATACACGAGAATATTGGCTGCTTCTCCAAAAGCCTCCAACGGAGAAATTCCCAGAATCCCTACATAACCTGTGGCCATGACAAGTGCAGAAAACCAACCCAAGTCCCAAGCGGAGATTGGTCATCACCAGCTAAACTCCAGGACATCACTGCACTGGGGACACGGGGGGTGGGAAGCTCTTTCCTCCTCTTTTCTACAACTCCCAGAGGTGAAAAGCCCCAGACTTGATGCTTCCTGCCCGGAATGATTCCTGCTCCTTCACTGAGCCCTCTGGTCTGAACTGCTCAACAGTGAAACATTTGGTCAGGGATGTCGCACCTCATGTGGTTCACTGTGCTGTTCTCCCACTTCCCATGGAAAATTGGAATTGCCTGCAATCATTCCAATTTGATTTTGGGCGTGTACGAGCTGTTTAAATGCAGATGCAAACTTTATAGTCAAGAACAGACAAGCACAGAGCTTCCTAAAAATGTATATTCCGCACTTATCTCTGTTTTATAATCCAAATGTTTTCTTTTAGCTTTTCTTTACCTTTTCTTTAATAGTTTCTCATTCTTCTGCTCTTCCCTGTTTATCTGGGTGGTGTAGTTCTGGCCAGAGCAATGCAAATTTCTAATAGACAGCAATTTTTAATGTAATACAAATAAATAAAGCCAGATGTGATTTTCATATCTAGAAACACCCATGGGAAATCACCTTTTGAGAGTGGTAGAAAGCTTCCCCTAAACTTCCTGACAGAAAATAAACCCGACAAAATCAGATTAATCATTTAACTTTCTCTCCAAAAAAGAAGTTAATATCCAGTTTCTCCCAGCCTCTAAGCAGGGAGGCATTCTTAATCAAGACAAATGAAGAAAAGAAAATAGAGGTTTCAGAGACTTCACTTAGGTTAGTAAAAAAGGATTGTCAATTATTTGCATTCTGAACTTCTGGGAGAGAACTGGCCATCTTTCTCTTCAAAGCCACTTTCACCTTGTTGAGCAGAGTTAGTGTTCTGAGTATTTACAGGGACAGCAAGGAAAACAAGCACAGACTCTTCTCTCAGCCCTTATTAAACAAAGCACAGCCAATCACTGGGAGCCCAGTTCACATCCAGCAATCCACCAAGCCATGAATTTGGGGACCTACCAGCACTTGGAGCTCTTGGAGCTGAGACAGAATCAAGGCAATACTAGACTGCTATAATTTTTTTTTTTAATGGAGAAATCCCATGCCAACAGCAGCTCCAACACAGAGATGTTTGCCAGTCGTATTTTCTTTTTTATCTAGAACTGTCTGTAAGGAAAACCTGTCTGTGAAACCAGTCAAATAAAATTCATGGGAATGAAAGGGACCAGCTCCAAACGTAAGTTTTAAATCAGTGTATTGAAATCCAATAACACTTCGAGAACGAAAATGAGAAGAATATTTTTCCTTTCATTCCGACAACAAATTATTTCAAAATAAAAAAAAAAAAGAAAAACGATGTAATATATTGACATTAATTGCCTAATTTTTTTAAACACTAAAAACACAATCTGTGAGAATTGGTTAATAAGAAACACTACTCTGTGTGTATGCTCTGCATTAGGACTTGTTCCAGAACAACAGAAAAATGGAGAGATTTTTCTAAGAAGGTGAAGTTTTCATAGATCTCAGTAATCCTTTGATCAGGGCCACACTCATAGATGGAAGATCTCATTCCTCAAATTACCTATTTTTGTAAAGGAATTGACTGGCTTAAAAATATCTCATAAGAAAGGCAGCAATTACACTCCCCTGTCTCAGTGGGCTTTAATCAAAAACACGTCATCACTTCACAGAAATCACTTTCCACTATTCTTCTATGTCCAAGTAAGGTACCCTGGCATCCTTCCTGATTAAAAGGCAATAATATTACATTTTAATAAGATCTCTTAGTGCAATGTCAATCTGCCCTGATTGGAAATGCTTTTTGAGACAGTGGGCCAGAATTTCTGTTGATCTAATTCAGCCCAGCACTACTAAAGCAAAGATTTATATTGGGTGAGGCTATGGAATACAGAAATGACCTTGAGGGTCTGTATGAGGTATACACAGCATTACATTGCTTTTATTCCCTTTTTGCCTCCCTAATTTCTCACTTCGGTATATGTGAAATGAAAGAGAAAAGCAAAAGGTTGATCTGTGCCTTTATTTTGTGCCTCTCCTGCATTAGAGCCTTTTTCCTTCTTGCTGCCAGCAGCTTGTACAAGTATCAGTTTTTCTCCATATGGATACAGGATAATGATCATACACCTCCATACACTGCACCAGTTACTGCACCTTAGAAGTTCTCATCTTTATTCTTTGCCTTGTTAACTAATATGGACTGGTTGGGCTTTAATCTCATGCTACAAAGTGGGGATAGAACTGAAACCCCCGTCCCTGTTATCCCTGATTCTGTCATTGTGACTCTCCTCATCTGCACCAATCCCAAATTAATCCAAAAAAGCCAAAGGGGCTTCAATATTATAAAAGCAGTGCTGATGAAAGAAGAATCAGACATCCTAATGAGGAGGTAAATCGTCTTACATACCTTCCAGCCTCATCTGTAGGAACCAGAGCATACACTTAATTCTAATGTATTATTTCATCTTTGTATTGATTTCGTAGTCAAGTCCCAGCCATTTGATCTATTAAACATCTGAGAGTTTTTATCTGAGGGATAAGTGTTTCCATCTTAATACAGGTTCTTTTTAGGTGAGTTTTGTTTTTCTTGCTCCCCCCTCCTGCCTATGAACTACTGGATAAATTATTTGGTTGGTCTCTCACTGTCTGCCCTGTTGAAGTTAATAAAATTCATCCTGCCCAAGCAATATTTCATAAAGAATTCACTGCTGCACCCAATAAATAAACTGGGCAACTACTCTCCCTGTTCTTCATCCAGAGAATTGCACTTTTCATATCAAAGATGCAGTAATGCCTGGTAAAACTACAAACAGAAGTAGAATATTTGAATATTTTAAAGCCTCCAAGTTAGTATTGAACAAATTCTCATAGAGGATCATAAGGCATGCCTTGAAAAGATATTCTTTCCCTGAAAAAGGGTTCGTTTTCCCCCCATACATTTTTCTGAACAAGTTCAACAGCTTCCCACTGTTAAGGAGTCCACAGGGAGGAAGGATAAACACAGTCAGTCATTCTGGAAACCTCCACTTCGAATTGGTCAGCCTTTAAATCAAGGCATACAACTCATTCCCTAATAGCATTCCAGAATAATAGAAGTTGGAATGCATTTCAGCCATTTTCCCCATCTTGAGATTGAATATCTGCATATAGAAATCCTTGCAGCCCTACTCCAAATGATCTTTTTGGTTAAATTATATTTTAAAGCCACTCCAGCTGATTTAATAAAGGATTCAGATGCTGAAAGAATATGCTCTGTGATTTTAAAGCAGGTCTTTGAAACTATCTTATATAAATCACAGGTTTCAAAACTCTATCCATACATATAACAAGAATACAGTTTGGAGTGTGTGATATATGTTTTCAAACGGGTCTTGATATTCTTTCCTGGATTAAGTCATTAATTAAGTCACTTAGATCAGCAAATTTGGGGTTAGACAGTGTGATCCTGTGATTGATTTCATTCAGTTACAACCACTTTAGGCTCAGATTATTTCATAGTCAAGTCTTTCAAGTTTCTTAATAGTCACTGCAGAGGGAGTGACAATTTTGGATGCAGTTCATCCCATTCTAATCTAAAAATTTAGGACAAGTGAGATGAAGTGTCTTTAGAAGTGATTAACTGGATGAGATCTAACTCAGAGAAGACATCAAACTCCAGGGCACTTAGAGTAGGTGATGCCACTCCTGTTAATTCTGCCCATCACGACAGATGTGGAAAACTGGGTTAGAATAAAATGATTCTCCTGCACTTTTGTTCTAGTACCACACACTCCAAAACACTTTCACTTTTCCACTTCATGACCACTTAGGGCTGCAGGGAGCTCTGAGCTGCACATCTTTCCAGTCTGCACTGACCCTTGACCCTTGCAGGTCTCCAAGGATTAACAGCAGGCCATGATATCACTGTTCTTACTCCCTTGGAATTGATGCATCATGTTGGGAAAGGACCTTAAGCAATAAATCAAGTTATTTTAACTTTGTGTGTAATTGATTTAGTATTGAAAGGGTTACATTATGTCCCTGCAGAGGAAATATGAGTATGGAAAAGGTTCTGTATGTCATAAAGCATCTAAATATTGACTATGGAACTCCTTGATGTAAAATTAATAATTAAGCACAGAACAGCTCCTGATGTATCACTGTCAGCAGTTGGATACTTAGAGATCATAAAGATTTGTGGAGCTTTGTGCAAATATAATGTCATTAAGCCACAGGCTGGTTCAAGTATATTTATACATATGCACATATTCTTTCTTAGGTGCAAAACCATCAAAAAGCATCACTCAGTGCTGTATCATCTCAAGAAGGAAAACCCAGGAATAGATTTCAAGTGGTGACACCCTTCTACTTTTCCACCAAGTAAAATTCCACAGCCCTCAATCTGAACACACTTTAAATTCAAGTGTTCAATTCAGGACTTCAATGAAATATTGTTTCCTGGGGAGAAGATGGGTCTGACCCGTGTAAAGGAGCACTGGATTGAGCCATAACAGGTGAGTGTCCATTCCACCCCTCACCTTCCCCTGTTAGAAATAAATTGAAAGGCAAACAGGACTTGGGAGCAGACAGAGAGGGCCCTGCCTTGGGTTCACTGTTGACATTTGCCCTCACAATTTCCAGTGTTAAAAATGTCAATAGCAATGTACCACAGAGTTCAAAGGCAACCTGTAAACACCATTTGTCAAACACATCCATAAATCTTCCCCTCAGCCTCAGCTCTTTCATAATTTCGAGTGGAGCCCTGGTTCAAGGTGTATGGAAGGATGACAATTCCAAATGAAATCAACCTCCAGGATGCAATCTTGGAGAGCCTGAGGGGATTTCTTCCATGCAAAACTTGTTAGAAAAATCAAGAAATATTTTACTTCCTACCCCTTGTGTTCCTGTGATTTATTTGTTTGTTTTTTCCACTAACTTATATGAAACCCTACTTCCTATGGATGTGAGCTGTAAATCTCCCTGGCAGTCAACAAGCCAAGGTCAGCACTGAGTCACAGTTTTGGTCTCCAAGATTTCTGCTGATGTCCTTTCCTGACACTGCCATACACTTCTCAGCTGGATGAGATCATCAATATATTTATTACACATGATATTTCTATAAACTCAAGGGTTGAGGACCACAAGACCCCTACTACAGCTATATTGTAAATTCCTTGACTTTTGGCAAGACCAGTAACTTCCAAAAACTCTCTCAAACTTAAGCAAAAACACAAACAAGCAAACAAACAAAAATCCCCCAAACTTATCAACTTTGATATCTTTGTAATTATTTCATGTCTGTTTATCTGCAGCAAAACCCCTGTGACAGTTATAAATGAGCCACAATGATTTGTATCTATGGATTACATGTCAAATTTGAAAAATTGTAGCTTAAATCAAAGATTCATGACATATCTGGGAAGCCTGAGAGGAGAGAGGCGTTCCAATGACATGTACCAATGTCAAATGAAGTTATTCTGTATTTTATTACACTACCAGAAACACATATTAAAGAGCTGCAAACTCTTTTTCTGCAGGAATTCACCGTGCTTTTTATTCAAATGTGCTACTTTATTCAAATGTATTATTTTATTCAAATGTACTATTTTATTCAAATGTACTACTTTAAAGAGAGAATAGTTTGTTATTTCAGGTGCCACTTCTGAACTCACCCATTGATACCAATCCCAGCAGCATTCTCTTAAACATATTGTGCTTTCTAAGCCCATAACAACCAGATCTGATAATGATCTTCTTTGCACTGAATAGATCTGTTGACACAGTGCAACTACAAATTAAACCAAATGGGCAATTTGCTAAAGCAAATAAAAGATGGCACATTTTACAAGTTTCTCAGTTACACTGCAATGATGCAGAATACTAATATTGGTTAAAAATTGAAAGAAAAAAAATAATGCATACTCATGCAAGCATTGACTTTTAGAACTACACAACTGGTGACAAATTAGTTATGCTGTTGAAAGCACAGAAATGCGGGTGCCAATAGCACTGTGAAAAAAACTGGGGGTAAGAGGAGGATGTTCTCAAAGATGTCAGACATGTGACTTCTGTATATATTTTCTGAATTTTTCAGACTTTCCTTGTTTATTTAAACTCCACCTGTATTAAAAGATACATAAATACTTGGCTCAATTGGAATATACTTAATAATACACATTAAGATCTTATAGAGAAACATTTCTCTATTTCAGATATCAAGGATATTTTCTGTCCTCGGAACAATGATGGTTTGAGACTAAGTTTGACTTGAAATCCTGAAACTTCAGTTTCCTGTACCATGAAATACCGTGGCCCTACTGACCAGTGTTTTATTTGCTCTGCAAAAATGACAATTACAAAGTGGTCATTCTGATGTTTTGCATACAAATATAACACAAAGCCTGGTTGAATAACTAAAGTGCCTACATCCAACTGGAATAGGTTCCCTCTGCTGCCTGAAACACAGTGTGAGCCAAAATTCCCTCCTTTGGCTGGGAAATGAGAGAGTTTTGCTAGAAGCACCACTCACACCTGGGTTCTGTACTAAATAAAATGAAAAGTGCTGCCATTCTCTGCTTAGATTTGTCCATAAATCAGTTCTTTCTTTTCTAAAATTAAGAGGTTGTAGAAGCTGTAGAAAAGCACCACTGAAGTTTTTATTCCAATTTAACAATCTTAGCAGCAGTTCATAATATCATTCAGCTGCATCCCACTTGCAGAATGACCTAGTTATGCTAATTTCAGAGGGGTTTTATCACATTTACATGGAGGGAATAAATGGATAAATGTTCTGTGGCAGATCAGTTATGGAATCCACTGTGTATAGCACTGGAGCTCCACACACAGACACTTCCTGCTGCTCCAAAACAAAAACATTCCTGTGTACAGGAAGAAAAGTTCTATCATGAATAACACAATGTAATTGCCTGTGCTGATATGGTTCGTTTCCAAAAATCTTCTTTTTAAATTAATGCTTTGTTCCCTGATATTCCAATGTCTGAGCAGTGGGTAAAAACCCTCTGAGCTATTCTGTGTAGGCCATGAAGGCTTTTTTCCATCAGGATTTGAAAGGAAATGCTACAAAGTCCCGGAGTTGGAAAGCAATTAGCAAAAAGCAGTGAAGGGAATTTTTCATTCTCTGGTTGTGTGCCTGTTCCTAAAGCAGGGAGATCTATGTGCAAGGCTACAAATTGCATTATAAATTAACCACGCTACAGATGTTTATAAGCCATAATTAGAATCAACCCAGTGACCCTCAATTAAACATTTATGAAAGATTTATTGAAAACTAGTTAACCATTTATAAGGCACTTGTATGGAAACAGAGTATAAATGATGACTTTCAATTTTCTGGGCAAACTTTATAAAGCACTTTCATTTCATCTTCTGTCCTAGTTACTGCGTGTGGAGACACTGCAATACTGGATATGTGGTAATTTCTGGCAAGTTTTGACTTCATGATTCTGGGATGACACTTTGAATAATAGTGCAGGAGCATTACAGGCTCATAAAAGCAAATGAATGCTTTAAGAGCTGACAGTACATACATTCTTAAAACTGAAATCTATTTAAATGTGCTGCTCTGAAGCAAAGAGAGATATTTTACTGTATGTATAATTATGAGCGCCTGTGTATTTTTCCTTGATACAATTTCATTTTGAATAGTACTATTTAAACATGTAAGGAAGTTAATTTCTGTATTGTATACACATATACTTGGCGTAACATAAGATAATAGAGATGTGGAAAAATATTAATAAATAGATTTTAACGAAGTTACTTTTAGTTTCTATCAGTGCAAATGAATTGGGGTCTTTCCCTTGACATTTTTATCTGCTGAGTTACCCACTTTGAACTGGCTTGACTCAAATAATTCCAAAAGAAACCTTTATGAAATAGGAAGCTTAACATCACCTGTTGGCTGCTGTACCAACGTCCTTCCCACGTGCCCTGTGCACCTCTAAGATGCTCAACAGCCAAAGGATCCCATAAACTCCCAGAGCCCTACGGAAGAGCTGCTCCCTCTTCTGCTTTTCATATTCCAGGCACTGATTTATCGAGTGTTCTGCCAATAACAGAAACAGAACTGGCCAGTGATGGATAAAGGGTTGGAAGGGAACGCTGCAAACTCTCCTCTCGTGCTCTGTCATTGCACCCACGGCCTGCACAACCCTCAGGCTTTGGGAAAAACACCGGGAACACCAGGAATTTCACACAGGTTACCAGTAAGGCATCCAAGCTTTTCACTATTGACACACTGACCTGAGTTTAAAGACAGGAGATTACACAAACCATCACATTTCGGAGAAATTCAAGTCCTTGTGCTTTCGTTTTCTGAAGTAGAAATATTATCTTTACCTAATCACACTTCTTAACTCTTACCTGATCAGTCAGCTATGGGAATTAAAAAATATATGCTTTTTAAAAGTGATTAGTGGAGATATGGCATTCCTGTTGTTCATGTTTTGCTGTATCAAAAGCAATTAGTATTAATGAAAAATTAACAACTACATCACAATTATTACAGAGGAGGAACAAAACATCATTTCTGCTCCTGATATCATTAAAATCCCTGGAAACTGAAATGTGACGCTACAATAAATATATCTGTTATTAAAAGAGGCAATTCTAATGTACAAAAGTGGTTATATTAATTTTTTACCGCGTTTGTTCAGTTAGAATATTTGAAAAATATACAAATGTCTAAAGCAAACAGCCATAACTGTTTATAAAATGTAAGCTATTGACTTCTATGTTCAGAGGCACTTTAGAAAGTATCATAAGCAAAGTTGTCATTTAATGTTTCAATTCTCAAACATAGTAACAGAGAAGTAATTACAGAATTACTGCACTAATAAGCAGCTCTGGAATTTAAAGAGAAGAAAAAAATTCTGATTTCCCCAATTTGTTTCATGTAGGCAAACATACGAAATCTGAACAAAAGAAAATCTCAAGATTCCTCTCTCTCTGTAAGAAAACAGCTTCATTTGCATAATCTCCTACAAGTCTAATTTTCTTTTATGATATTTTGGAATGTTTTCCTGATCGGTGAATTCCCTACGGCACTATAAAAACTTCTACACTCAGTAATGAAACAATTTTTTTTAAACCCACAAAATGAGGATTTGCAGTACAAATATCCCTGGCATCCTGCCGTAAGACACAACTACTTAATTCCTTCCTTTAAACAGAATCCACATAATCAGGAACAGATTTATGCCTCTGGAATACAGCGAGTGAGAGCTTCCATGAGAGGGGGATACTCGTGCTTACAACAAACCACCTCAAAATGATGTTCAGACCGGCTGGAATTGTGACTCCTTGGCAATCTCTGTGCTTCCTCCTGTCCTTAAAGGAACAGACAGAAGGACTTGGAGCAGGAATTAAGGAAAAGTGAAGGTGGCCAACTAGTTCCACCCTGAGTGTGTGCAAAGTACAACCCTGGAAGCTCCTTCCCCAACTTGTGCTGCTTTCCCAAGCTCTGACCCACCTGGCTCCAGTGACAGACTCCTGCCCAGGGCTGTGATGGTCAGGTTTGGGCTATTCCCAAAGGATCACACCAGTAAATAACTTAGGACATGCCCTTGTCCTTCCCTCATCCGCTCCAGACATCATTTCCTCGCTGACATCGGGGGAATCATGAGCAAAAGGGCTGTTTGGAGAGCCCTGGAGCTGTGGTGAACTGAGTGACCTCTGAGCCCATCAGGAATCCTCAGGATGGCAGCATCCCAAGAAAAGATGCTGACACAGAGCTGCTGTTCAATTCACTCCTCTGGCAGCTGCAGCATCGCCCTCCCAGGAAGGCTGTGGGTGAAGTGGGCAGGGTTGGCACCAGGCAGGGGGAGAGCTCTCCTTGTCCTGCCCCAGCCCTCCTCTGCAGTCAGAGGGTACTACAAAAACATGCTCGAGACAGAGGAAACTAAATGGAAATAGGAGCAGGGAAACTTAAACAGCCAACCTAGTGAAACTACTGCTGGCAATTCTGAAAGACAAAATTATTTAGCCTTGCATAATTTTCAGGGGCTGGGAATTTTCAGAGGAGGGAATGAAAAGTTCTTGCTGGTGATGGGTCCAAGGGCTGTGCAGGGTCACGCTGCTTTATGGGCCACTGAGCTTTGATATACTGCACAAATCATTAGTGGTCTCTTACTTTGCTGCTGGAGAGTTACTTAAAAAGAATAATATTTATTTTGCTATTTACGACCTACGCAGAGAGAGTAGGCAAGAGGTTTTAAGAAGGAGATACAGATATCAAAATAAATCAGCACAAGAACAACATAAAATGAAAGTATCATCATCTTTGCTGCCCTTAAATATAGGCTGCTATTTGGCAGGTTTCAACCTCCTTCAAATATTAAGTAACCACAGAATTTTAAGGTCCTAAATTTAAATCCACATTAGCCAGCAAACTGGTTCCCAAGGACTGTCCACGTGAATATTTCCAGGGTAGTGACACTTCTCCTGCAATGGGTGAGTTTTTCTCTGAATGGAGTTTGGCTCAGCAGATGTGCTGACATAAGATCAACTTCTCTGAAAAATTTTATTGCACATACATTCCTATTAACACAGAAGAATTGTTAAATAAACGTTACTACTACTGACAGCAGTAGTAGTAACATGATGGGCAGATCATTATTTATTTAGGTTCTACATTTCCAATTTGTTCCATTTATTTCACAACTACACAAGCTTGTAAAGGCTTCTTAAAATGAATCACAGACATGAGAGCATCAGAAAACCAATTAGATCATCAAGTCTATATCATTATTCTGTTACTTTCTTGTTCTCTTCAGGTTACATATGTGGGAACATTAACACTTCCTTTTAAAGGCAATTCCAATAAAGTCTTTTTGCTGACATTAAGTCCAGATTTTCCTCTCCTTCCACTTCTCCACAGCATGCAGCAGTGACCACTGATGTATTTATAAATGCATTTATAAATAGTCTGAGCCTTGCTAGAAATGTGGCAGTCCCACAGCACCCTCCAGATTGTGCTTTATTCTCAGCTTCCACTTGAAACCATAAGCAATGTTTCTTTTTCTCTGTACTGATTTTTTTTTCAGATCAATGATTTTCAGCTGCATTTTAATTACAAGACTGTAACACAATCTATTCTCCTTATGTATACATAATGCAAAGTGCTCCAAGAAACATGTATAAGAAATGAGGCTCACTCTGAACATATCAGCTGAAAAGGCTGATTCAGTGTTTCTTCCAAAAGCAGAAGAAATGGACTCGATTTTCAGCTACATCAAAGTAATACTGAAGGTCTTCCAGGAATGAGCAAGGAGATGAACATTCAAGGTTTATACCACTTAAACCTTCCTTGTCCTCATGGTAACAGTGCTAACTATTCCAGAGAGGAGTTTTTGGCTGTTAAGTTCACTAAACAACTCTGAACCCAAGACCAGAGAACTCCTGTACCTTAAGAGTCCTCTATAGTATCTGTGGGAACTGAAAGTCCCATTGAATTCCAAAGCAAACAAAACAATTTTCTCCCCAGAAAACCAGGTTTGTTTTTTTTAACTGACTAAAAAAAAGTTGAAGAAAACAGATATGAGCACCTATCTCTAACTTCAAGAGTGCCTTTCAACAGGGCTTGGTGCCTTAAAGGTAGTTGGACAAATAAACAATATTATTTTCCCTTACAAACATAAGCTACTCACACTCTTAGACCATCACAATCACTACTCCTGCACAAAAGAGGTTTATACTGAAATCTTTAGCCAAACACGTCCTGCCCCTCAGCTGTAAGGCAGACACAAAACATCCTCCGTGGTCGTTCAGTCCTATGGTAGAACCTCAGCAGTGAAATCATTTCTGGATTCTTCTGGTTCACATCAGATAATTCCATGTTTAAGCCACAGGGAAGATGGGACTGGCAGCCCAAATCCAGGCAGGAGAGTGCTTGACTGCAAGGCTCTTCCTACCTGGCTTGTGATCCAGGCAGTTCTCTCTCCACAAGAGTCCTCCAAACAGTTGGGCTTCATCTCCCCTTTGCAGTGAAGATTTGGGGATGCACAGGAGATCCCACTGCACAGAACCCTCTGGCTTTTCTGTTGACATCACCACTGAAGTTAAATTTGATGTAAATATATAACACATGCCGAGAGAAATGTTTGGCTGGCTGCTGCTCTCTGTGCTCTGCTCAGCTGTTTTAGAAAGACTCGTTTCATGGGGAAATTTAACCGCATCTGCATGAAAATCATATAGACTATAGGGCAGAAATAAATATTTTACAAATGTCAGCCTTTTTTGTTTGTAAACTTAAACAAGAGGACTAGTACCGAGCGTTTGAGGGAGCAAATCTACATAATGCCACACGTGAGAAATTCCTGAAGATGAAAATCGACTCCTGTGTTTGTTATGTTTCCATCCTTGCAAAACCTGCCCGTATAATAAAACACACAGAGTTTTTCTGAGGCTGATTAACTAGCTTGTTTCCAGTAAAATTACTTTCCCCTGAGAGGAACGTTAAGATTTTTCTTTAATGCAATCTTCAGCCATTACCATTGATTATGGCTTCATTAAATATGAAAATGAGGATTTACTCTTCGCAGCAGATATCGCTTTTCTGCATAAGTGAGTAAAGATTTTCCTCTGCGCTTCACTTGGAGAGAAGCGTGAACAAATATTTTATTTATGGACAGTTTTTGAAGGAAGAAATTGCCTGTGGCAAAACCACAGCTCACTGGCAAAATCCTTTGCCAGCAGGATGAAAGTCTGGGGTCCAAACCACTCCAACCTGGGCAGCCTCTGTGGCACCAAGTTAAATGCAATAAACGTTCATTAGTGAGGTAAGCTGATTAATCATAAATCTCCTTGTTTGTGAATGAATCCATAAGTTTATTAAAAGGCTGGTTGAAGACAAAAAGATATTTCAGTCGGTGTAAAGCCAACTGTCTTGGTAATAGGAATGGATCTCTGGCAGGTGCAATGGCTTCATCTAAAACATACCTAAAATAGCCATAATTTAAGGGAAAACAGCAGAGAAATTCCATACTAATGTGCTAATAGAGCTTGAGCAGCAAAGATTGTTTTTTTTAAATGATCATCCTTGCTAAATATTTTTGGAAATGCCAAATTTAATCCCATCTTTGAAAAAAAAGTCTTTCAGAATCTCCTAGTACTGAGCTTTCTCTAATTAATACACTGCTCTATAATCAATATTTACTCCATGGAGCCTTGAAACGCTAAATTTCAGGTATAAAGACAACAGTTCTGCCTTGCTGTCTGAGTTGCCCAGCATCAGGTGAGCAGGTCTTGTACTGGTTTTTCAAAACCAGTTCACACTCGTGGTTTAATGAGATATTTTGAAGATCAGATCCATATTCTGCCTCCATGACTTTTGAACACATTGTAAATAGATAAATTCACCAAATGCTTGCTGTAAAGGGTATTCCCAGTTTCCACATTTATCAAGGAGATTTTTTTTAAAGGGCTGATCTATAACCTCAGGGATCAATTTAGACAAAAGCACATCAGATCAATAAAGTAAGGAAGAAAAAGCAAAGTGAGCAAGGAAATAGAGAGGAATAGGAAGGTATTACTTGTTAGAGGCACTGCCTACATCCCCTCACAAACACCAGCTATTCCCAGGAGCTGACAATCTCACTCCTGGCTTCACTCTAAACCAGTAAAAAGTGCTTTTTTAATTCCTGTCTTCATGTCTAAGTGGCTGACATTGGTTTCTCTCTTAGGGCCAAGCACATTTCCATTGGTAGACATTCAGCAGCTTATTATGGTGCACTAAAACAGCCTAGAAAATGTGTCTCCCTCTGACAACAGTCACCCTGTGCATGATACAACACTGATATAAACCTCATTGGTAACTAATATTCACGAATTCCTGGGGAGGGAGGTATATCCACCAAGATTGAGGTCCCTAATGCCAGTAGTCCAGCAATCACCAGAGGTGACTCGGTGGTATATAAATGGCAAATGGAAGTTTTGCCTCAATTTAAATGTCACATACTTCATCCTGGGTTCTCTCCAGGATTTATTAGCACAGCCAGAGGGCACTTCAGTTTGCCTCTCATGTAAAAAGCTAATATTTTACCCTCAGTGCCATATGGGAGAAAGAAACTACACAAACTTGAAAGCATACAGCGAGAAGTCAGCTTCTAAAAAAAACTTAAGAGCTGTAATTTCAACAGCATATAATAAATTGTGCTTGAAACAAGGTGAAATCATTCTGTCAAAAAGAATACAGATTGTCAATCAACAGCAATTCTTTGAAAACAGACTGAAATAAACATAACAAGAGTTCCATCACGAGGACTGTCTGTGATTAAAAATGTTACAATGGTATCATTTAAATTCCTCTGAATTCGGGGAAAAAAAGGGACCGTGGAAAACACTGAATACAAACATCAGCAGGCAAAGTGTAGACACATATTCTCTAAGCCTTGGACCAGTCCAGCTCCACTGTTTTCAAAGGAATTACAGTAACAGGGAAGACTAGGAATCAAGGCCCAGAGCACTGAGTGTAAAAATTAAAGGGTGTTAATTGGAACTCTTCCTCTATCTGCATGGGAAGCCTGTTCACACTGAGAGCACATGGATGGTCCTCCTTTATTTTTTCCCTCAAAATATTCCATTAGAAAGATAAATTCCAAACACAAAATATGTAAAGAGTTAATATTTCTTGTGGGAAGCTCATACTCATTTAGAGCAGTCTGTGTTTTCGGTATCACTTTCGACCAGTACAAACTAAGAGCCAAAGAATGGGGTGATGGAACCAACAGCTTTGATATTCATGGCAGAGCAGGGCCCTCCACTGGGAACAGAACCCTAAAAAAGACAAGTACCTTTAAAAGGTAACATGGTAACAACAAAAGAAATTTCACAGCAAAAGTGAAATGCTAAATAAGTTATCAATGTCCTGAACTACCCAAAATTCTGCTTTTGATCCATCACAGAAATCAGACAGGTACAGCACGAGAGATGGACTGACTGGGCTCATCCATCTTTTAGAAGAAGCTGGTTTTCTTTGTGTGAACTTGGCAAAACATACAAGTACATTTTTAATTTATTATAGATTTAATGGAGCACTGAAAAGCAGCTGCTTAAGTATTTATTTGTTTATGATGCTTTTTAATACCTTTTGTTTATTACCCTCATGGATACCCTTTTACAACTTGCTTGTCTCTGCCATGAATCAACAATGATTAGCGTTAAAAGCCATACAAAATTTATCACAGCAATGTGTCTCCTGCCTAAGGGAAGGAGCTAAAGAAAATAAGGATTTCAATCTTAAAAACAGACAACACAACATTTAAAGATGTTCGGCCAAATTATTTTCTCCACAAAGGTAGAATCTCGTAAAGTTCTGTGATCAGAGCAGCTCTTATCTGACAAATCAAGACAGAACAGAAACAAAAAGGACAGGTTTGAACTAAATATAGCAACGAAATGGGAACAGAAGGATCTTTGCAACACTGATAAACATCCAATGTCGCCTCAAAAAAACCCAAAACACCTTATAATCTTCCTCTTTTTTTGTTATGATCCCCCATTTGTAAAATATGCTCAACCTTTATGAGGACCACAGAGATGATGGGCTGGAAAAAAACCCTTTAGACCAAATAAGTTATTTTTTTAGAATACTTTCAACTCAAAAGTGAAATAAACACACTGAAAGCATAAATAATTCATACATAAGTATGACACAACTCCAACACCTCCTTTACCAGAAGAACCCAAGACCAAAATGAAGTAAATGTACACACATTTCAGAGATCACAGAGTATTTCTTATCTCCACTTCTTTGGCTTAAGCAGGAGAAATACCAACTGTGAACAAGTGCACATTAAGGGTATCATAACTTATCATCAAGCTGAAAGAAACCATGAAGGTTTTAAAAAGATTTCCTGATCAGCTGGAGACTTGAGAGATCAAGGCAATGACAAATTTTAAGTGAAAAAAACATGGGTGGATTTGAACTTCATTTTCTCAATTGCACTTCAACATAAATATTTTTTTTTAAGAATATGTTTTCTTATTAAAAAAAAATCCCACTAGGCACTGCATTCTTAATAAAATAATGAGATGCTCAGGACAACACCTTAGGTGTCACTAACTGGTGGTTTGAAATAACATTAAGTGCCTAAAAAATCATAGAATCATAGAGTGGTTTGGGTTGGAAGGGACCTTAAAGATCATTTGGTTCCAACCCCCTGCCATGGGCAGGGACAGGAAAAAAGAGCATTTAATGATGCAATCACTGCTCTAGCGCTCATGGCACGTTACTTTTTCTAAATTAGAAGCCTCCAAGTGTGGGAAAACCCTTCTCTTGGCAGGTCTAGTTTGACTGGAAGAGCAGTCAGATAATGTGGTGGAAGATGAGGCCTGTGCTCACCACAGCTTCCAAATCAAAGTTAAAATTTGAATGTTTCAGGGATTCCAGCTGCTCTTTCCTAAGTGATTTTAGCAAGTTTATTCAATATATAGAATACCTGTCTCTGATCAGAGAACTCATGAACAATTATGTATCAATCAAGTGTAATTAAACACCTAAGGAAAGTTTCAAGACCTTTTTTCCAAACACTTGGTTTGTGCCTGTTCATCTCTCACGCTTTGTGTCTCTCACCTGATCCAAGAGCAGCAGAGTGAACACAACACTGATGGAAAGTCCATATCCTTTTTCAGTTTTAATTAGGGACCACTACTGGAAAACCTTCACTCAGGTTGATCTGTTACCTTTAAACTTCTCTTTAACCTTTTTTTCTGGTGTTCTCCCGGTCACAAACCCCTCAAAATTATCCCCCCCCCCCAAAACAGAACCCACAGAAAGGAAAATAGTTTTGTGTTAAAGCAGCTCGGGAAGGCAATGGGGAAAAATGAGAAAGAGTTATTGGAATGACTAATAGCACATTAAAAATATATTAAAAAGGTGTAGTATGAAATGAGATAATAAAAAACAGGTTAGTAGAAATTCATCCCCAGTGAATCATAATTTTAAAATATTTGCAGAAACAAATGGAATTACAATATAAAATCCCAATTATTTAGAATTGAAGTGAGTATCTTCCTGCCTTGCATATTTGCCAAAGAACTATAGAGATGCTGAAAAAAGCATTTTAAAATATAAAGTAATGAGAAAAATAATTTTCTCATAATAAAATCTTCGGCAAAGAGGTTATAACTGTATAACAAAAAATTCACCTATTAGAACTTCCTAACTGTTCAAACTTCATGCAAATGCACCGAAAGCAAGCCTTGGGAGAGGTGTAGAAAATCTCTTTGCTGCTACAAGATTCCAGCTGGAAATTTGTACAGAAAGGCCAGTAATGGGAAAGTGTTGGTTTCATGCTTTAGTCTGAACAGTTCACACACTGACTAACATCGGAAAACACAGTTTTGTGGGATTTTTTTGGCAGTAATAAGCATTTTGGGCAGCTTTTTCAGCATTTCATACAACTGCAAGTTTATTTGAGGTATTGTTGAATTTTGATTTGATTGCAGAACTTGCACTGCTGGACAAAATCTACATTTGGGAATGAGACTTCTAGAATTCTTTTGCTTTATTGGTTGTTGCAGAAGATCACAACATCAGGAAGTGTTGCTTCATTCATCCTAGAAATGGGGGAAAAAAGCCTTTTTCTTCCAAATATGTGCTATCTGTATTTTCCTCTCAAAGGCTGCAAGAATTTATTGTGAAACCCACCCCAGAGTTCAAGGCTGTTAATTAAGAAGCAAATAGTTGAGTAGCTGAAATCACAGAATCATTAGGGTTGGAAAAGACCTTCAGGATCATCACGTCCAGCCACCAGCCCAGCATCACCACCAGGTCACCACCAAAGCACGGCCTCAGGTGCCACATCCACACACCTTTGGGACACTTCAGGGACGGTGACCCCACCACTGCCCTGGGCAGCCTGTTCCAAGTGTTCAAATCACAGCTCCCGTGGACTTTTTGCAGCCCTTCACAGGTTCTCTGTGTCTTTTTTAAAACATTTATCATTGGTCAACACATGGACAAAATTCCCACCTTGCCACCATCCCCATCCACGGCCTTTTGCCATCACAATTAGCACCTTAGTCTTAAAATGACTGTCCTTTATTACTCTCTCTATAACCCATGTGATTGGCAGCTGGCTAAACGTGATGAAGAATTTATTCCTGAATGCATTGCACGCATGTATTCGTTTATGTTAGTGGCATATCAACTGGATATATGTCATTAAAAAAGAAATTTCCTAAATGGCAGGTGGGAATGGCTGTAATTTATTCATTCTTTCTGCAAATCAGCTGTCAAAATATCAGCCTAAAATTATATTGTTAAAAATGATAAAAAAATATATATCCAATAACTGAGAATTACTTTTTTTTTTCCTCCTAAGGACTGGAGGCAGCAACCACATTTAGTCCTAAATCATTTATCCAATCTTAAAATTGTTGTTGAAGTGACACTAGGAGAGCTCTAGGAAAACAGGAAGGGAAACATCAGTGTCAAGACAATATTTTTTTCCAATGAACTCAGTATATCAGTTCTGATTCTGTATTGCACTGGAAAACAGCTGCTGAATCAGAGAGGGACCTAAAGAACATGGTGTCAACCCCCTAATGCACATCCACAAAGTTCTGCTGTCTGAGTGCTGTAGAAGCAGAGCTCTCAACTCATTTGATAAATACTGTAAAAATCATTAAAGAGTACAGGAAAACACCAAGAAGGAATGTCTCCTGGCACAGCACCTAACCCAAACTCAGCAAAACCCTGACAGTCATCTCGAAATGCCAGAGGAAGATCTGGAAGCCTTTGGTTGAGAGACACGTGTCTAGTTTTGCACATTGGTTACATCCCAGCTTAGTAATAATTGAATTAATCTAATCAAAGTGTAGCCATGGGAAAGTTAAACACACAATCTAATGCCATAACCCAAACTGCTGTTAAAGTCAAGGAGAGCAAGGATCCCTTTGGTAGTGTAGTTAATCTGCTGTCCTAAAACCTCTTTGAGGAGGAAATGAGTGGTCCCCAAGAGTAGATAACACCGAATTTTTTATTCAGCTGGAATTCAGGGGTATCAGTGTTGTAATAATTCTGCTCTGAGCCAGGTGTACACCACCAAAACCCTAAAAAATCCTGACCTTCACACCACCCACCCTCACTGAATTTGATTCCTGTGTCCAGACCAACCATCCTGATTGCCTCTAATCACCTCCTGGATCCCCTCTATTTCTGTCCCACTCAAAAACCAAGTCAATCTTGTGAGGTGCAAAGGCAACCTCGGTGAAAAGCTGAGCTCCTTTCCTCCCACAGAGCCAAATGGATGCACTTCAGCACCCTGGAGGGTCTGAGCCTTCCGGGGAAAATGAGAAAATTGCAGGAAAATAAATTGTCGGGATTTGAGGCTATAAAGCCTCTCAGAAGCAATGAAAAGATGTCACTCAACAGCAGGACAAGGGTTTAGATTTTGCTGATAATTTAGATATCAGTGAACTTTGTCTGTTTACAGATCCCGAGAGAAGCAGCCACTAAATTCCATTAGCAATCCAGCAGCTGGAGATTTTGATTTGAGGAAAAAAACCCAACCAAACATACAAAAAAAAAAAAAAGGGATGCCTCCAAACTTAAGGACCAAACCCCTGAAATTGTGAGCAAGATCAGACTGTTCCCTAAGGAGATCTGCACATACAGCTCCAGAGGAGGGATTTATTAAAGAACCTGTGCCTTAATGAAGGTGTGGTGCATAGATAAATCTCCTAAATGGAATAAAAGCTCTCTTCCTGCCCCTGCAGGGTCCTTCAGCTGAGTCTGTCTGATTTTTTTGGTATATCACAATTACATAGAAAGGCAGCAGAGGCTGTGCCAAAACCAAAATATCATCAGTACAGTTAGTCAGGAAAGTCATCTGCCAGAAATCACACAAACCTCCAGATGGCAAAACCTCTACAGAAACCAGCCAGCACTGGCTTCTGCAGGAATACTGAGCAAAGAAATTAAACTACACCTGGATGCTGTTCCACCCATGAAGGGGAGATTCAGAGCATTTGGCATATTCTGGTATTCTGGAGGAAAAATGCTCCGGAGGTCAACAAGGTTCATACAAGGGAGGCAAAAAAAGCAATTGCCCCTTTTTATATAAAGTCATTCTGCACTTAAAATTTATCTTTGCCTATCTTATATATTCTATAAAGCTACATATGCATCTTCAACTCCAAAAATACTTGATATTTCCACCATTATCCACTGTGATAGCTGACAGTTTTTAACTCCCATTCTCCAGAACTGGAGAGGGCCACTGTCCCTGGCTGATGTCTGCTACTACTTCTTATAACTTGACTTAAACATGGATTTGTTCTTCAAAGTTCTGCTTCAGCAGGTGAGCTGTACCTCAGCTGGAAGGATGTTGCATGAAGGTTTAGCACAAAGCTCACACAGTAAAATAGCTCTTATTGTACATGAGGGGTTCATATCCCAGCCTAATCCTGCCCAAACAGGATAAAGGCATAAGAGAAAATCAATAGGAGATGAATCCCAGAAAACAGCCCAGCCATTTGTACACTGCTCATATTTTATTACTGTGCTCGATTCATACTGTTCCACTTGTTTGTTAGGACATCCTCAGAATCAAGTTCTGAATATTTAATTCAAAGTGGTTCAGAGAGAAGAAATCTGAAAGCATTTCAGACTCAGAAAGCCAGAGTCCACAAGCACATGGAATGAAGTCTAACCCAGTTCCACCCCCGTGGCTGCTGCAAACACGGCAGCAGAGTTTTAACAATTTTGAACGCAGCCAGGAGTTGTGAACTTGAGTAAAATATATGTGCAGCCCAGGTTTGCCACCTCTTTGAGATCTTTCTAATGATTATCCTGTACAACCAACTCCCCAAAGGACACACGAGTTGTTCAGACAAGGTTGCTGATTCAAGTGATATTAATATTGTCCAAAAAGTTGGCCGAGTGAGTCACAGATATCTTGTGTTCATCACACAGCTGGGGCAAAACGTGGCTTAGAGCACACAAAGGGCCACTGAAATCCACAGGGATAGGATGGAACACGACTTCAAATGACAACTGAAACATCACTGTCATAAAGGAGGTGGTTTTGTCTCTCGCTAAACCAACACAGAAAAGATCCATTAAATTTTTTTTATTATTTGACCACACTGATTTAAGGAATGTTAAGCCCGGGACTCAGGAGGAATGCTGTTAGAGTAAAACTGAAAGAGTTTAGAAGTAATTTTGCATCCAAAATCACGCAGACCGTGGAAAATTGTCACTGTATTATTAAAAATAAAATGTGCTCCAAACTGATTTGAGCACCGTGGATGAAATACAGCTTTCAAAATAAACATACATCCAGAAACAATCTCCTTAAATCTGAAAAGCTGGAAAAAGCTGGAAAAAGCTGACATTACTTGTTATTAAAGGTGTTTTTCATGAGTCTAGATGATTTTGTGATTTATCTTTATTTTCTGACTGTAGTTCCAAGTCCAACCTACAATTTCATGCCAAAATGCTAAGTAATTAAGAAATGATTACACCCTACTGCTTCTGAATTTTTCTGTCCTTCAGATAACTGCTAATTTAGCACCAAAATGGCACATTAGAGAGCTGGACCTAATGGCTGTGGTTGCATCTTGATTTACGGAGCCCTGGAAGGGAAGCACAGAGTGATGCTGTGGCAGAGCTGTAAAATTATTCACTGTTTTCACTCGCTGCTGACATTGAACCAGGAACATTTCTATAGGATAGGAAATAAGGACAAAATATTTTAGCTGTGTTTCCTTCAATCCACATCTGTGCACTCTCCCAGTCATAAGTGGTAGTTCCTGTTGTACTCTGGCAATCAGGGCACTACAGCTGCAGTTTGCAGGACAAATTCCCTGTTCCTGTGTTTAGGAATACAAAGGAAGGTTGCTCCGTGGTTGGGCTGCTGGTGGCATTTGGGGAAAGAGGGTTTGGAATCCCTTCTGTGCTGGGCTGAGCTGGGAGGACATTCCAAACAGGGAATGGACCACTCTTCTACCTCATTTCTATCAAAAATGGGAAAGCAATGGATCTGGCTGCTGGTGGAGATCACGGGGGCTCAAAGCACGGACCTGGAGCACTATTCCTGAAGGGAATGTGATCCTGTGGTTTCCAGGCACTTGTGGCACTGTAGCTGTGGAGTGAATGGTACTGCTTGGATAAAAAAGCTCGTTATGACCACAATATTTTCTGTAAGTTCTCCACTGTAGCATTTGGCAATTGCCTATGGTTTGAATCACTCCCCAATTAATGAGTTTGCAGGGAACTACCAGCCAATGTTTTCTGTCATTTAATAGTTCCTCCTCTTAGTCTTTTTCCATTTTTTCCCCTACTCTCCAACAACTCAGTGTCTTTGTTAGACATTGGTACGTATCTTTTTAGCTTTTATTTAATTGCTTTTTGACTCTCAGCTACCACAGTGCCCTTTTTCATGTAACAACAGACAGCAAGGACTGCCAGCAAAGCTGTGAATTTTCAAGGGTTACTGTAATTTTTTTTCTCTTGTAAATCTATTCCTTATGATAAAAGGAGCAGTATACATCTGTTCTGCAATAGAGAACTCATTATCTTTTGGGCCTTCTATTAGCTACAAGCTGTGCAACATATTTTTTTTTCTACAAAGGATGGCCATTTGCAAGGGAAGCAGGGGATCTGTTGGATACATTTAGCAAGAGATTTCCCTTGTCATTTTTGCAGCTGGAGTGTAATGCCAAAAAGTCAATAAATTAATGAAAAAAAAAACTCCACAAAAAATGTCACAGCTTAAAAGCTTGTAGGAGGTGTAAGTTGTCTACAATTCACCAGCTGGCATAAAGAAAAAAGGGTTAATAAGACACAGAAATAAAGAAAAGGCTACACATGTATAGGGCAATCCCATAACCATAAATGTATAGATGTCCCTCTTGTTTTTTACTATTTTCTTTTCTCTCTTATAGCTTAAGTGAGGCATTAAAAAACAGATCGAGTTTTTAATACTCTGGTTTTTCAGTATATTTAATACAGTGGAATGATGTCACCTTCAGTAGTTCTTGAATATCATTAGTAGGTGTCTCCCAGCCTCTCAAGAGGTCTATTTCAGAAGATGTTTTAATTATTCCTAAACTATTCTTAACAGAAAATTAGCACATCAAAGCAATGAGAAACCAATGAGAAAAAATTCCCTTTGTAGAAGTCCTCGAGTTCACGTATTGAGCCTCTGTGATTATAAAAGGTACCGTTTCTGTAAAAGTGTTGTAAAAAGAGGACATAGAAAGAGTGATAATGTAATTTTTTTCTTAGCTCCTAAAAGTTCAATTAAATGAAAGATTCCTTCAAAACTCCCAATGTTTTACAGACTGGCTGCTGTAATGTAGCTTTCCAGAGCACACACTTATTAAAAACCAACATCAAACTGGCTTGTTGGCTTAATCCAGCTCTTGTTCAAGTCAATGGTTAAGCTAAAAAAGAAAAGCATTTATATATATATATAAAATTCTTACTTATGAAGTCCTAAAAGGCAGCATGAATTTAGTTTTCTCAGTACATGGCACACTTATTTACCTTAAATGGTCAAATCAACCCCTGCTGATATTTAGTAGCAGCAGATTTGAATTCAGTCTTTGACAGGAGCTTTGTCCATGTCACAGTGAAAGAACTTGGCATTTTGATTATAAAAATAATTCCAGGACGGGTTACCACATTAAAACCAAGAAATAAGAAGCAGTCAGTTATAACAGTCATTTGATAATTCCACTCCATAAAAGAGAGCTCCCAATAACTTCTCTTACCCGATGCCACAGCTGAAAGTCTTGTTAACAGAGGTCTCAAGGCAAAGGAGTTCCAGATCATTGGGCATTTTATGTCACTTTAATGTTTAGGGAGGCAGCTGAGGAAATATATTGGCTTATACTGATGTTCCAGCATTCCTAATAGATGGAGTTTATAAGCCAAATGAAGGACCAGGTTTCTTTTTTTAATAGATGTCTGCAATATTATTTCCATGGTATAACATATAATTAAATTCAAATATTCATCCTATTAAGCCTTTCAGCTTTAGGTCAAATCAAGCAGGGGGATACATTTGCTGGCTTGTTTTGCCAAGCTGCCTGTCTGCAGGGAAGATTAACAAGGGAGACAGGCTGGGAAGCAGATTCCTCCCAGTTCTTGTGGATCTTGAGATTAGATTGGCCATTTGTTTCTATGCAAAATGTAAATGCATCTGCAATTACTTCTAAGAGAAAGCTGAGCACTCATAAGATGTGATTTATATGGCAGGCTGCTGGATGGAGATATATAGCAGTGCTTTTCCTTTGACTTGACATTCAAATCAGTCTGTGGTGACTGTCACTAATCGTATTTTCTGGGTGAACTGGGACCAGCAGGGCTGGTAAACTCCTGTTCCCTTGCACACACTCTTTAGAAACAAAACCACAATCAATAAACCATCATTTTTTTCCCTCTCATGAGAAGGAACATGTGTTTGATGGTTGGTGTCTGTTTAGGAGCCAACATTGCTGGTAAGTCTGATGTATATGTGAACGGAGGAAATGTGTGTGTTGGGATTTGCCTTTATTCTTTGGCTCTTCCTTGTGACTGAGGGATAAAAAATTACAGCAGTATCGACAAAATAATAATAATATCATCATAAAATGCACTGGTGGGAAGATTTGTTGTCTGCTATTAAATTCACATTCAAAGCTGAGCAATCTCATCAAAGACAACTTCAAAAAGATGCACTTTTCCAAGTGTACCAGTTGTCACAGCCCCATGTGTAACAAGGAAGGTGACACTGCTGCTTCCTGGGTAGAACAGGAACAACAACAACAGTCATGACAACACCTGGGACAACACAAAACACAACAAGGACAATGCCTACAAGTTCACTTTCTCTTCAGTAGTGAAGGGGAAAAACATAAAATCAAATCTATGTTAGACTATGCAGTTTTCACCTACAGACTTTCCTGGCACAGTAACAAAGGCATTGAGAGTAACAATCAGAATTAAAGTCTCAAATTAGGGTCTCAAGCATTGCAAAACTATGTTTAAAATTCCACTTTGGGACAGAAATTGTAACCTCACACAGAACAGTCCTTTTCCCGCTATTCAGTGCTGGAGTAGCACTAAAGACTATCAAGACTTCCTTCGAAACTAATAGCCATGGAAAGTTTTAAGAGAGAAAACCTGGATCTTAAAGTGCCTTGGACCTGAAAGTCTTTCTGTCTGGAGAATCCAGATGAGAACATCCTTCTGGAGAACACTTTCATCTCACCTTGCTGAAAATGAACTTCCCTGACCAAGTGTCACCAGAGGACTCTGCTGGAGCTGCAGACAGAACAAGGCTTTGCCAGGGTGATCTCGTGTCTCCTGTCCACAGGATCAGATATTTCTTCCAGCCCCTATAACTTCTTTGGGGTTTTGGGGTTTTTTTGCAAAGTTTAATACCACAGCTATCCTCCTCTATTCCAGACCTAGACTTCATAAAATCTGAAGAGGAGCCTTTGCAAAGCAGATTTAAGAGGACATGCAGAGCTGATTAAGTGGCAACTGTTAAGTCAGAGAACTTTAAGAATCTTGTGAGGATAAAGGACAGCATTAGCAACATAATTTTTAAAGAAGAAAATACCCAGAAATAGTGCCAATCTACCCTCAGATTACCAATAAAATTTTTTTCACTCTGGCAATGATAGTGCAAAGTTATCAAAGAACTTCTGAATTTAAGCCTGATAACCACCAACATCCTGAACAAAATGATCTTTATTCTAAGGCAGTGCCCCAGAATGCAGCACATGCAAAGCCATGTCACTTTATATCTGTCTGCTTTTCCATTTCTACTGAATCATTCCCAAATACCCAGTATCCAACAAAGACATAGTCTGGCTCTTTCTTCATCCCTCTCCAATTCCCCAGCATTAGATCTTTGCTTATCTCTCTGGAGTTATACAAAATGTTTATCTCTTTAGATCTTCTCTTATCTCTTTAGCATTATAAAAAATGGAAGCTGTTTGGGGAATCATGGACCTACAAATGACACTGGGAGTGAAGGAGCATTGCTTTCAAAATTCCACTGGGTTACAGGTCTGGGGGAAAACGAATTAATTAACAGGTATCACATTAAAGGTTATTTGAGATTTCTTGTTGGAGGACACAGGGAGAGCTAATTTTATAGAATAGTTTGCCTTGTTGTTTGTAGAACTCCCAAATAACCAAGCATACAAGGGGAAGCATCTTACTCCATATAAATTAATTGTACTATCAGCTTGGTTCTTACTGAGGGCTTTTATTGTGACGCTGTTAAAGAATTGTTATTTATAAAAAGATATTGGAGATAGAGAAGATAGCCTTAGCTAAGCCTAAATTGCATTTCCAGTCTGTCATTAACTCATCTGTGGCAAATATCTTAGAAAAAGGTATTTAAAAACCAAGAAATATGTGGTGAACCTAAAAAAAAAGAATAATGTGCCACTGGTGTTATTCAGGTGATAGTTGTTAATGTTAAGCAGTAAAAATAACTGATGTTTAGCGGCAAAATAAAAGTGGGTTTGTTGGCTGCTTTTAATTCTGCTCTCAGTGCCTGGTTTATTCACTGTACACCCTCTTTCCCTTCACATCCCCTGCCTTTTGCAGTAAATAAGATGAGTTTTACAAAACACAATTTGCAACCATGTGAGCAGCAAAGGAAATGAAGCCACAGGCAGATGGAATGAAGACAGTCAACACTGAACAATCAACCCTCATTGTGGCCATTTCCAGTTTTTCTTTCAAGCTGTGATAATAAAAAAAGCATGCAGAAAGACTTTGTGAGATTAATTATTAGAAGCCAAAAAACCTGAACAGGCTCTAAACTTTCTAATTTCATGGTGTATAAAACAGAAGGAACACAGAGAGTTATCTCACAGGAAAGAACTCAAGACCTGTCCTACAAAAGTGTTGGTAATCCTGCAATATTTCTACTAGGGACAGACACACTGAATGTTACATCACCCAGATCAGAAAAATAGGAGCTATGTGATCATCTGGGAACTGAATCTCAGTGCTGGGTCATATATTTCACTTATTTTCTTACTCTTTACCATTTCTCTTAATTTTATTTCACCTTTCTTTACCTCACATAACATGTAGGTATAATGCCAAAAAAATTAAAAATTAAAAAAAAAATGAAGTAAGCTCACCAATTTGGGATACTTACATATAGGTATTTTTATAGAAAGAAGAACTTCATTTTGACTTCTACCTTTTCACTACAGGATTGAGTGATCTTTATGGTATGAACATTTATGTCTTTTATCATAGTTTCGTATTTAAAGTAAAAGTATATTTGCTAAACCCAAACTTAAACTGAAAGCATACACAAGCTTACAGTAAGTGAAATATGATGAAGTCAAAACCAAATCTAATCTTCTTAAAATAAGACTTAGACTTAATAGATGCAACTACAGAATATTTTGTCATTGGAACCCAGAAAGGAGTACTGACAACCATAAGATCAATTATATTAACGAAATATAAGAATTAAAAGAAATACATAGATGTGTAGAAATGCTTCTCGTATTTGAACTAACACTGACAATTTTCCCTTTTAAATTTTAAAAGAGTGTTATAACTTCACAAACTTATCATTGTCCTCAAATTGAATAAAAAACTGTGCAAAGTATCTGAGACCCTCCTGCTGTGCTCACAGGAGCACATCAGTCATGACTGATCACAGCTCCAAGTGACAGTAAAACAAGTAAATAAACGAGCAAACCAAAGATGAATCAAGAGCAAAGAGAGAGAATTTGAACTTTTCCTTCCCGTTTTTTTGTTTCTCTGTAGCACAGTGTGATCATTACGAGAATTGGGTATCTGTGATTCAGTCCTACGCGATTTAAAAGTCTGAGTAACCAACCAATTGTTTACCCTTCCTAAATAAACATATGACAGACATCAGCACCAATTTCATGACAAACGTTGCTTTGGCTTCAGCAGTTGCCTGTTTTCAGCCTGCTGACATCCAGCTTAAAATACTCAGTTACCCAGGGTGACATTTCCCTACTGGAACTGGACATTTCACCGTCTGCAATGGTCACACTGGTTCACTGGAGGATTAATCACCCTTTGGAGACACCTATTTCTCCCCACCGACTCTAGAGGGAAGTAGAGGACCGAGCTACAACACACATCTCCTGCACCAGATCCATGCTCCCCCTTTCCAGCCGTGTGTGTTTTCCTGCCTTACTTTGAAGATGGTTGCAGAGGTGTGTCCCAGGACCCTCTACATTTTAAATTCTTGCTTTTTTTTCTCTTTTCTCCTTTGGATATTGACTGTGGTAGGAAGTTTGACACAATACCTTAAATATTTTAAAGAATGAACTTTAGAGTGTTGAGTTTGGTGGCAAAGCTCCCAGTGAATTCACCAGAAGCAGTATTTCACCTTGGAGTGAACGGCATTTTAAAAGAAAAATAAACCCTAAACTTCTCTAAGCAGCCTTTATATCTCAACATTGTTTCTATTATGACAGTATGTGCCAACAAGACCATTTGGGTTTTGACAGCCATTTAAAAAAAAAATTAATAACTCATATAATATCACAGGTAAAGTATTACATCTTTCTTCAATAATTAGAGAGAATTGTGAATTCCCTGTATCTTGCTGTAAAATTCTTCTTGCTCTATGTAATAAATGTTATAAAGATAACACTAAGTTCAACATGATTCAACATTAACAAATAATTTACATAATGTAAATATTAATGTAGCCTTGACCATTGCAGGACTGAGGAATTCTGAACACTGTGCCTTTCATTACTTCCAGTATTGCAGCAAGTTACTGCATGACATGAGGGAGATTCATGGATACCTATTAATATAATAAAATATGACATGAACTTTTTAAAACTCAGACCATTCTACTAGAACTACTTAAATATCCCTGAATGATCCCTTTTCTATGCACCTTTATTGCCACTGTTGAGTGATTTGGGACTGCTCTTCATTGGAGCTCTCCCCGAAGTGTTTTGGTTTATAAATCTCCAAGGTTTAGGATTCTGGTCACAGGGTAACACGACTGATAACAGAGAAACAATGATTTTCTTTTTTTGCTTCTCCCCTCTATACTGAGCAGTGCTTTTCAGACACAGATAGGAAGGGTAAAGTAGGGGTTTAATCTCAAAGTAGTCTCTCGAAGACTACAGTGTTAAATATTTCTTTTCACTGCTGGGTTCATAAAGTTATCCATAACAGCAAACTGTATTTGAAGCCAATATGACACACTGACTCCTTTCAGCTTTGAAATACACAATTTAAAAAAAAAAAAATCAGTATATGTGCAGGGGTGCCAAAGAAGAGAATGAGGTTTCAGTGTCAATCCCATTAACTTCCATCATCTCACTGGCACTTTCCATTCCTAGGAAGGCCCTGAGGCAGCTTTTCAGTCCCCCTGTGACCCCTTGTTTCAAACCCCACTGCCCACCCTGGCAGCTGGACATGATGGGTGAACTCTCAGGCACCGAGAGAAACTGCAGCATCTCAAAGGCTTCCCCTGCTTGTTTGCATTTCCCTGGGGAACATAAGGAATATACCCCAGGAATTCCCTGACTGAGCCTTACATACCATCAGCTTTAAGCTTTGCTTGGAGTGAGATCCCCAGGCACTGCTCCTTATCTTAGTAACACTCGGCTTTGTGTATCCAGAGTCTGACCTCAAAACCAGGAGATTAAAATGAATTAATAAACAAGAGTATGAAAATCAATTTAATTCTTCAGTCTCTTGGGCTAATTAGGGCAGTATTTTTAAGCTTTTCCCCGTGACTTTGAAATGTGGTTAGTTTTTATTCTGATGTATTCTCTTGCTTACAGAACTAAACTTATAAGAAAAAACATGAATTAATGTGCAGCTCTCTCTTATAAATTTTGGCAATATTCGAGTTTTCTGACAGTGCACTGAATTTCCTAGATGACAAAATTGGAAATAATGAATAACAACTGAACAGCAGTTGTCTGAAAACAGAAGGGAGGAGGTTATGGCTGCAAAGTAGGAACTCATTTAATCTCCTAAAAAGGAACTGCTCCAGGAGTTTAGATACTGCACAAGTCCTTTGCTGACCTGTGGTAGAAGGACAGATTTCATCAATAAAAAGCATCTGCCTCCCACCTCTATTAACTGGAGCAAACTCTTAATATGAACTTTTATGAGAAAAGGAGCCTGTGAATATGATCAAACCAAACATTTGCTCAGAATTTGAATTTGTGTGGATTTGTCTGGATTTGTGTGGCCTTTATTCCACCTAAATAAGCTGTATTCTCTCTGAAACCAAGTTTGCCCTTTAGAAACTATGCAGGGAATCTGGTTTGAGTTGTTTCTATGTCCCAAAGGAGCTTTCCATGACAGTTTTTGCAATACTCTGACTATAAAGTTGGCCATGTTTTGAAAGAGGGGCTGGATCAACCAACCTCCACAGGTCTTTCTTCCTTCATTATTCTGGGACTCCACATCCTTTACAGTTATTTATTCTAAATAGCTCATCACAGCCTGACCTCACTTGCAAACTCCTCCCTGAGTGATTTTCCAGTTAACACCAGCAAGTGCTTGTTCTCAAATATGTAGATTTTCACTATAAAATCTGTGTACAAAGTAGTCAATATTTTCTCACTAACAGAAAATTTACTCTAAGCTCCACTGTGGCCAAATTTCTCTGCCTGTTTTCTGTTAGACCTACACACACTTTTCACCATCCATCTCTGTTAACATCCCAAATAATAAATGAATTTGTTTGACCTATAAGGAGGTAACTTTCATGTTTCATCATAATTTTAAAACCAGATGCAGATAATGCAGAGTTATTTGTCCACCTCTGAAAAGAACATTCAAAATGGGAAATATGAGCCATTTTATTTAACTATATTAAATATTAAATCTCAACCAAACAGTGGGAATTTATGAATTAAGGTGTGAATATATATCTCCACACTTCAGGTACTTCTCAACATCCTCATTCACCTTTTAAAACCTGCAGAAAATATCTCCATAGCAACTTGCAGTTGCCAACTGTGGCAGTCATTTCCAACCAAGCAAAAAAATTAATTAGCAAGCAAGAATTTATGTTCTTGAAAATTAACTGGAAAAGTCAAAAGTAGGAGTAACAACTTCTGCATGTCAGTGTTCTCCCAGACTGGCCTAAAAAGCTCAAGTGATGTGCTTAAAGGTAAACACATAAAGATAAAAGTGCTCAGCAAACTTCAGGAAAAATTAGGAACCAGCAGCTCAGAGAAGCTTTCATGGGACAATTCCCAGTGGTGATTTGCAACAAAAGACATTGCACATGTGTTTACATGAGCAAGAGTGTATTTCAAAAAGTGCCACCTACCAACATATAGAAATATTCATTGCTGGGAAGCTTATGGGCAATAAAATTCTTCCTCTGTCACAGATATTACCAACAAGGTCACAAATCACATCCAAGCTGAGACTATCAAAGCCAGTTCATGTATCCCAGATGCTGCCCTGAAAAAAAATCCTTACATGTCTTTAAAACAAAAACAAAAACAAAAAACCTCCCCAAAAAACTCCAACAAATTTCTACCCTTTAAGAAATAAATTAAACAAAAATACAGTTAAAAAGTACATCTTCTGGGGTTTGCAGTTTAACACATGAGAGAATACCCAGCATATGTGATGCAGGAGAGGTCAATGGTGCTGTAAGGCAAAATTATTTCAATTCCTGGCTTCTCCACGTTCAAGCTGTGCCCTCCCAGCTCAGGAGCACTTTGTGACTATTCCTCAACAAGAACCACGAGAGAAGCAATGCAGGGGCAGAGAGAGGAGGAAACCTGCTGCTCTGGTAGGGAATGAGGCATCCCAGATTTGCTACAGCCACGGGAAGAAAAGACACCACACAAAGATCAGAAAGAAGCCACAAAACCAAGTCTGGTTGGAATGGGGCAAACACACCCCCCAAATTCTCCTCACGTTATCAGCCACTGCAAATATTTCAGTGACAGACTGCACAGAGTGGTGGGTGGACATAGAGTGGGGTGTTTATTTGTTTAGTTTTTTGCTTTTCATTGCCCCCCAGGACAAAAAAAATCAGCAAAAATAACACAAATATACTTTCCTTGAGCAGTTATTTTCAATGGGCAAAATTTTGCAGTTGCAATTTTTGTCCAGGGCTTTCACTTCTTAAAAGTATCTCCCCCTTTGTACCATAAAGCAAAGATCAAAGATGTTAATTTTTAGCTACTGGACAAAAGCAAATGCCACATATTGGTAGCAGTTGTACCAAGACTGCAGGGGATCTGTAAATACATCTATAGATGAAACCTAAATGGATCCACAGACTAAATCCTGCCAATTACAGGAAGTCATTTAGGAGTAAAGGGACTGGTTCTGGTTTTCTCAGGAATGTAACACAGATAAGAATTTTGGGGATACAGCATGGAGAGCTGGAAAGCAAGTACAATTCCCAGCTGGCACATTACCTTGTCCTTGGCCCAGGATCGTAAAGAATGAAAGACAAAAGCTGGCAATTAATTTGCACACCTTTAAAATAACAGTGGGGAGAAATGAGGATGCCCCACCCCTAAAAGCTTTGTGCCCTGTGTTTCCTACACTAATAGAAAGGAAGATGCCATTCTCAGCTGCAAATTGGCACATCCCACCAGGAAAAGGGTCAAGGGGAGGAGAATTTAAGGACATCCCATGGCCATCACAAGAGCCATGTCTGCTGCCAAGACTCATCCAGCAGCCACATCCCACTGTCTCTTGTGCTCTGAAGACTCATCAGATCAGTCTGGGGAAAAAATGTGATTTAGATGAGACTTAAGAAAACAAAATAAACTGAGCAAGTGTCTGAGAACAAAACTTTTGCTGGAGCACAAGTCCTTCTGCTTAGCATCGGGCCATTAAAATTCTTGGCAGCAGCACACAGTCCTGGCTTGCCAATGGCCCACTTTCATGCAGCCTATTTTTGTTTAGGAAAAAAAAAATTTCAGAACATCCTGAATATTAAACCTTTCTTCAAGCTATGATGATCAGGGAGATTAGCTCTGATCAGCAGTTTTAGGCCATATGTAAATTCAGTGTCCCTAGGCAGAGTACCAAACCATGAAATATCCTGCTTTTTTTCCTTCTGGCTGCAGTAATAAGGAGTCTGCTCCACAGATCCTCATTAATATTGGTCCACACCACCTACTTAGCATTCAACAGGTTGTAATTCCCTATGAGGGACTAGCCCCCAGCTAAGGTAGAGCAGATTTGCAAGAGAAAAGCTACAATAACAAAGAAATCTTTACTTCATTCGGTTTCTCTTAATTAATGCTTTTTTTTATGTTTTCATTTCTTTGGCAGCTGCAGTCCAAGCAAATTTAGAAGCGTTTAAGCAGCATCACCACAGCCCATCCTCACAGACGTGCTTATGAAAATGCTAAAATCCGTAAGTTAAGGAAGATATTTTTCCTCTCCTCCAGCACACACTGTTTAAAAACCCTCAGGACACACCAAAGTAATACCAGTCCTGAGTAAATATCACACCACTTTTTATGGAACAATATATTTAATATAGAGCCACGGTGAGAATGAACAATCTCCCCACTCCAGCCTGTGCAGGGGAACGTCCCTCCCTGGGTGAGGTCTGAGGAAACAACCCTCACCTTTATCAGAAAATTTGATTTATTTTCATTTAGGAAAGAGACATCTACATTCAAACCACTCTGAGTGAGGGTTGTTGGAGAAATGGTTTCCAAAGTGTAGTGCTGGAACTGCTGGTTTAATCCACATAATGATCAAGGAGAACATCCAGAATCTTGATGCCCTTCCCTTACACTTTCCAGTTTGAGTAGCTACCTGTTAAAGAACTGACAGAGAAATTGTAATCTGGAAACCAGCAAGAGGGGGATAAAACAAAAGGCTTGCTTGCTTCCAAAAGGATTCTTCAGTTTGAAGAAAAAATATTAAAAAAAAAAAAAGGAAAAGAAAAATGAGTTAAAACTTTATTCAATAGCAATGAAGCCTGAAGCTGATAATTTCGACTTTCTTGGATACAGCTGTAGCAATGAGAAAATAAGAGCCCAAAGGATGGATAAACTATATTATCTTAACTAGCAAGGGCAAACCTTCAACATATGAAATTGGAAAAGCTACACTATTAACTTTTTTTCCCTGGCTAAAAAAAATACGATCAAATTTTCAATTCTCCAGTTCTTTTTCACTGAGCCTGCAGCATCCACCCAGCTGCTCCACGTGTAACCTCCCCAAATGAAACTGCCAAATAAGCAAGATTACAACAAGCCCAAGGGGCATGTCTATCTTTTTGATTTATAATTATTTTGAGTACTGTGTGTTTTTGCTAACGGAAACTATGATGGAGTTCGGCTTAAAATCAAGAAGGCAAAACTGTTTAAATTAAAAAACGAGAAGTTTGCAAAACAATGCTTGCAAGTGTGTCCAAACAGTAATGTATGCAATTTCATGAGCCATTACACTGTCTGGTAAAGAATGCTGAGGTGTCTCCATAGATTTTGTTTTCCATGGCTATGTCCCTTCTCTGCTACAGCTGGAAACTGAGCTCCTGGGTCAACTTTTGGCCAAGCAGATTTGGGGACTCATCCCATCTGCACACAAAGCTGACATAACAGTCACAGTCCTGCCCACTGCACACTGGTTAAATCTGTTATAAACTTTGCTTGCTAAACCTGCATTTGTTTTTCTGTCATTGCACAGCAGTGATGGCAGGCACTGCAAAGTCCATTTACTCATAGCCACACCACAGGCATTTCAGGATCTCAGTTCCCTTCATTAACTTAACTACATTATTTTAGTGTTATTTCTTGTTCAGTGTCTGGCCACTCTTTAATTAACAGAAATTCTCGGAGTGGCTTTAGGATATGAGCTTTCTCTCAAACAGGATTTGTCTGAGTATTCCTCCAAATTGTTCATAAAATTATTGCAGAATTTGTCAGATGAAAACCTCAAACCAGTTTTATTTACTGGTACTGGAGTTACTGTATCTGAGTGAAATGTTGATCCCAGATACCAAGTACCTAAATACCATTTTTCTGCCTTAAAAAATGAGCTGTTGTCTCTTAGTGGAAGAATACAAAGCAAGTTCAGTTGAGACATCAGTAGGATGCTCACTCCTCTCGCCTTAATCCTGGCTTAGTCTTTACAAAAAGGAGGGATAGGGACCTTTTGTACAAGTGACAGGACAAGGGACAACGGTTTTAAACTGAAGGAGGAGAGGTTTAGATTGGATATTAGGAAGAAATTCCTCCCTGTGAGGGTGGGGAGGCCCTGGCACAGGTTACCCAGAGAAGCTGTGGCTGCTCCATCCCTGGAAGTGTCCAAGGCCAGGTTAGATGGGGCTTGGAGCAACCTGGGCTAGTGGAAGGTGTCCCTGCCCATGGCAGGGAATCAGATGGGCTTTGAGGTCCCTTCCAACCCAAACCAGTTTGTGATTTTATGATTCCAGGGCTTGCTCAATCCCAGCCCAATCCCGTAAATGTTCACAATTCCTCGACTGCAGCACTTGCACAGCCTGAGGGAGTAAGAACCTACTCCTGCATATAGGAAAAACCTCTCTATTGTTTAATAGTTTGATTTGCTATTATATGCTACTGTGTAAGTTTTATTTTAATATCATGCAACTGCTGTGATTGCATTTTTATAATTGGTGCTCTACCCCAGAGGAGAACTTTTTGAAGAGTAAAAAATGCTACCTTAGGTGCTGAATCAGAGAATTTACAGAGTGCTTTGGGTAGCAGTACCAAGCTACGAAGCTGCCCAGCAAAGGTGCTGCAGGTGCTAAAGTATTCAAACCTCTGGATCAATGACATTAATTAATGGTTTAGGCAATAAAATGCAAAAGGAAATTAAGGGAGTGAATTAAATTTTGAAAGAAAAGTCCTGTACAGAATCCAGCTGATGCCCTTCTGTAATTTGTGTGGATTTTATCAACAAACCCAGGCCTACATAATCTCCACATTCTGAATTGAAGGGGTGGTGATGTAACAGGAATGATTTTTTTTTCTGTGCTAAAAAGGGATTGTTGCACGTTTCCTCTCTGAAACTCAGATTTGTAGTACCTGGGCTTTTAGCAACAACGAGCCTGCATGAATTTCGTTGACATTCCTACATCCATTGATTCCTAAATATGCCAATCTCAGCTGACACAAAAAACTGTCATTTAAGAGGAAAACACAAAGAGAGCTTCCATTAACACTCCCTTTAACTTCAGTGTTTCGGATGCCTTCCAAACTCCTCAGATACTCAGGAGCACAGGGCTGATGGCAAGAAATGACAGATAAAAAAACTTTTAAATGACACCTCTTAAAAAATTTAAAACTGCTTTAAAGAAACATGCTATATTCATAACTGCCAATGGTAAAAGAGAATGACTGTTCAAGAGACATTTTTTTTTTAATCAAACATCATGAAATTCAGATTGTAAAATCATACTGAGAGTCTGGCAACATTTTCAAAGCCCAAAGGAGGTGGTTGTCACTGTAGATGAGAGATTACAGCTTGGAGAAATAAATAACACATCTTCAGTGGAGAAAAGCAAAAGAGGTTTGACCAACTGAATGGGCAGATTGGGGGTTTTTGGTTGCCTTTTTTGTTTGGTTGGTTTTGGTTTGGTTTTTTTTTTCCCCCCAAAACTAACTATGAAAAAACATATCTTTTACCTCCCTCTGTGAGATCAAGCATATTCTGCCCTTTCAAAGCCTAAAGCAATGAGGCCAAGAAATCCTGTTTCCCTGTGTGCTTAATAAAATTACACCCTCGAGTGGACTGGAAGAAAATTTATAATATATATTAATTGAATGAGTAATCACATGACCCCGTAGACAAGCCCTGCAGTGTGTCATAAATTATTTCATTAATTAAGGTAGCTTTGTCTTGAGATGTGTCTCTCAATTTCAAAACCATGTCAAAAATAACTTTCCCTGCCAAGTTTCCTGACGATGCTTTTGATGGTGAAAATGAAATGATATTAAAAATAGATTGTGCTCTTTACTTTTATAGTAAACATGATATTCTGCTTTCCTCTCTGAGATTCCTCAGAGGAAACTGATATATTTCTCCCAGGAATGTCCCACCTCCTTTCTCTGAGGTGCTGGGTGTGCTGCCATAATGTTTGCATGGCAAATATTGCTATTTTATACAAAATCACATTTTTTATAACATTCCTATTTCTTAAAGCAATTATCAAATACTGTGCTACTCTTAAGAACATGTTTTACCCACACTACATTTTAGAACAGAACAGCAGGATAAGCACACTGTCAATGAACAGATATGGAACTGGGACAGAGCAATCCAAGAAAACATGCACTGTCTTCACCAGCATAATGCTTAGCACATGGCACTATCCATTTGAAAACTGGCTTGTAAATATAATAAGTAGGAATTGAGGAAAAATCAGTTAAAATGTTTTATCTAAGTCATTTTCTACTTGTACTTTGGAATCAAGATTTCTTTTGGTCTTCGTAGTGTTCACTTGTACAAAACTGAAAACATGAGACTGAGGTCCCATAGTTTCCATCCCAAGGGTGTCCCACACATTTTACTGCTGGATGTTTAAATCAGAGTAATGATGAACTACAACTGTATTCCAAGGAAATCACTGTCCTGAATCTGGATCTGTTAATATTTTCTTAGATCCATATTTAAAAGACATTTCTAAGGGGAGTTTCCAACCAGCAGAAGATGGATGGAAAGTAAGACCTGTGCACCACTGTGAGATTTCACCTTCCACCTGTCTGTCACGTTCCCTAAGTGTGATTCTAACTCACTCATGCATTCTCTGCACATCACACACACCAGCTGACAGCACCTTTTTCCCCCCTGCAAGAAACCCCAAAATAAGCTTTTTGTCCTTACTAGAATATTCTTTGTCCATAAATGTGCCATTAAAAAAAAAAAAAACCCTTACTTACTTCTGAGCATGTTAGTGGTGCTCACTAGGAGGGCTTGATTTCTAAAAATAAATGTAATTTCCCATCTATTTTCAGTGGACAGCCACGGAAAACTATTACACAGAAATAGTGCAACTACGGGTGGAAATGAATGGTGGTGTGCAAAGGTGACATTTTCTGTATTTAAAAGATATAATCTGAATGAAGAAATTAGAGTTTCATTTTCTAGAAGTTGGGCTCAATGTGTGAAAGCCACATGAACTATTTTGAATATTCCCATAAAACCCCACAAACTTCTCATACTGTAAAACTAGATTACCTGTCATTATTTCTTCTGTTTGCTTTTTCCTGGTGGGTCATTCTCACTAAGGTTTCTTTTCCTATTGCAATTGCTTTCACTCTTCCAAGTGTAATGTGCTACTATCCTTTGACTTCACGGGATTACAGACTGCAATTTAAACCCCAAGCACTATATTTAATGGTGGGAAAAGAGATATTGTGAATGCCTGAAATAAAGGGAGAAATGAGAGGAAAAAAGCCAAGGAAATATGAACCCGCAGTTGAAAAAGAGCATCTCTTTTCTATCTGTTTTTCTTTTTAAATACACTATCTCCCTGATAAGAGCTATCAAATAACATTGGGAAAATGAATCAAATTAACCTGCAAGACAATAAATAATCCTGCCACTCTGCAGTGGTCAGTTCTCCATTCAGCCACGGATCCCTTCCATACCAAAGGAAGGATGGATGTGTCTGTTGACTGATCCTGGCATTGCACACTAAGGCAAATCCTGCCTGCACTGACAATTTATAGGGTTTTTTCATTTGGCACTTGGAGCAGCGGCCACACCACGGAATTACCGCCAGAGGAAACGATATCCCACTGTTCCAACCCCTGGGAACACAACCCCAGGATTTACATCCAGCTGAGGGGGAGGACACGGCGGGCGGGAAAGGGCTTCAGCTATTGCCTCTCCTGCCATCAGTGCCCAGATCACACCATAAATTTATGGCACATGATTGCAAGTTGTGGGGATTTATCCCCCTTTTCATGCCCTTTAAAGGGTCTGAATGAATCCCATTCACAGTTCAGTGGTGTGGGTGCTGAGAGGGCACTGACAGAGCAGGGCCGCGCAGCCTGAGGGGTTGCTGGGCCTGCAAGGAGCTGATGGGAAGGCAGCAGCCAGAAATGGTGATTTAGAAGAGTATAAACATAAACTGAGGTTTTATGCCACTAATAAAGCCTATCAAGAGGGCATCCTCCTCCTCCTCCTCCTCCTCCTCTGCACAGCCACTCGGCCAGGAATTTTTCCATATAACACTGCGGGATCTTTCAATTAACGGATGACACAGATGAGGTTGTCTCATGTGTCCAGACTGCTTGGAGCTTTAAAGCCCATCCTTCTCTTTCCTGAGAGGACATAAGGAGATGTGTAAAACAGGTGCAAAAGCCCAGGTGCAAAAGCCACTGGTTAATTTACTTTAGTGCATAAATTTCCCTTCGCAAACAATTACACACTGAATTACACAAACTCATTTGAGCCCTTGGTTTTCAGTGCCCACCAAGGACTCCAGCGTTTTTTAAAAAATTCATTTGTATTGTAATTAAGAAACGTGCTTATTTTTATTTAATGAACCTGGGCTATAATGCAAAAAGAGCCAAAAGCACAAACCACCAGTGCTTCCACTGTTCTGTGCTTGGAAGTATGAGCACTTCATTACATCAATTGTCCAAGGGAGAGAGACCATAGTGTTTTTACAACCTTTAACATCAGGCATTAACTCTGATCTGGTCATTAGACTGATTTTTGGAATGTCAAGTGTATAACTACAGAAAAGCAGATGAAAGCTCGTTTTAGCAGGAGGGACAGTGAGCACACAAATCATTGTGCAGTTAGAAGGAAGTCAAAGGGAATTTTCTGTCTGGGACTGAAGAGGGTGACTCACCATTTCCAGTCCTCACAGACAGACCAGTAATTCTGACCTGTGCACCTGAGCTGATCTGGAGCCTTTTCTGAGTTTAACCTCTTTATGCCAAAAATCAAGACTAATTGAAGCCTGGAGTGGGCTGTAGAGTCCTGCTTCCAACACTCCCATCACAGACTCAGTTGGACTGAACTGCTAATTACCACATACAAGATTATTTTAATTTTCTCAAAATGTACTGGACACTTGTTAATTACTGGACAACAATTTAATGGGTTATTCCTCCAAAAAAACACAGGCAGATTAGACTGCATGTGCACCTTTGTCTGCCATAATACAACACATTATTACTAAATCCATAGCTTTTCTTTCCATCATGTACATACACAGCATCTAAAACATACCAGGACCCTACTAAGGGACCAGATAAGTAATTGTGTCTACATATGCTCATCTCTCTGCAATATGTGCCTATCATATATATGCTATATGTATATATATAAATATACATCTCTACATCCACAAAATACACATATTCATACACAGCTGTATTTTATTCCACACAGATATGAGTAAAAATTCCTACTGGGATATACAAGCAGCTGTGCATAATTAGCCTGGCTTCTGCTTGGCAATTTAAATATTGACATTACAGATGTTTCTACCTAGTTCAGATCCGTTACATTTCCAGACCAGATTACAAAAGGCACTGAGTATATTTTTGCTGAAATGGGGATGATTAATCCCAGGAAAAGATTGCTGAAAGTTTGCCATCAGCAAGTTTTAAAGTATGCCCAGAACTGCACACATCTGTAAGCAAAGGAACTTGGAAACTGCTCTGCTGAGTTGGATCCAAACTGAGCATCCCATCTTCAGTAGGGAAGGACCAGGGAAAAGATGTGTTAAACAGGTTTGGTTTTCCAAGTATAAGACTTTTCTGTATTCTCATGCTTTATCCATCTTTACAAATAATTATCTTATGACACTGAAGAACACTCTTGGCTATTCTTCTTAATTCCTTCTGCTTCCTCTCTAAATGCCTTCAAGTGTCCCCTTATTTCTAGCAATTATTTATAGACGTGTCAGTCCAGGCTCCATGGCTGGAACCCAATGTATCCAGGCTACTGTGCAGCACAGAAAACAAGTTACTTTTTTTAAATGAAGTTCTCCAGCAATTTTCCTAAGCACTGCAGTTAAGGTTTTACCCCACTGGGTTTGCAGCATATTGTTGTAAGTCACATAATGTCAAATGTGTTTAAAATAATTTCTGCTGAATGCCTGCAGCAAGTGAAATGAGGTGGCTGCCAAGTTCATTTAACCAGCCTTCACTTCCCAGCCTTTAAAGAGTGAGACATCCAAGAGTTTCTGCCTATGGAATACATAAGATTAGTCTCTCTCATTAATGTGCTGAGGTGAGGTAGACACAGGACACAGAGCCTAAAACCTTGAGCTGGATAGATCAGGGATCTATAGGAATAAACTGTGTCATAACTTACAAGACAGAACCATGAGAAATCAGCAGTGCAGTTAACACAAAACCCAACACAAAACCCATTTCAGTCAGTCAAAAAATAACCACAGGTGTCACTGATTCAGGCTCAGCTATTATTTTCCTGTATATACGGTTGACTTCAGTCTCATAGAGCAATTAGAGATGTAATAAATGAAAAGAAATTAAAACTATTTGCATTTAGTGGACATTTACACTTTGACCCAGTGAACATCAAGAGACAAATCAGCGATACCTTTTTTATTTTCAGCAGAACTATTTCAGTGAAAGGGTTTGATTCAGAGACTGAATGAAGATGAAGGTGGCTGTGATAGGAAATAAGGTTATACATACAATGCAAAGCCTTTTTTTTTTCCAGCTTCAAAAAAGAAATACAACAATACAATTGTAATCCAAAAGGAAGCAATCAGGAATCTTACACACAAACACAGGCACACAAAGATTTCTATCAAGCTCTGCAGTGCAATCATTGATTGGGAGCAGCCAGACAGTAGAACCTGGTGAATAATTTGAGAAATATGCCATAAAATGTGAAGAATTATGGAAAATAGATGTAAACAATGTGAAATCTTGGCTGCCTGGATGCCATCTGCACAGAGAACTGTGACTGATTCCAGCCAATTCTGATTCTACAGGTTCGCTTGTGAACAAAGTAATTTTGCAAGCACTGGTGTTCCTGACACCAGGAAAATGAGGTTATGAAGTTTAGTGTGATGAACACCTGGAGGGAAGGGGGATAAGATAAGGGAAAGAAAGTTAAGAAAAATTTTTCAACTTTGACTAACAGGAAAGACAATGAAGATGCTAAATGATACACGGATCACTAGGGAAAGGCAATGAGAGAAAATGGATGGAAGCAGTTACAGAAGAATTCACTGGAATTTGGACTGAGAAACGTGTCTAGTGAATCAGAACCATAAACTTCAACGTGGGAAATCAAGGTTAGTTTATAAATGAGCAAAAACAGGGAACTATCAGTTTAAAAAAAAAAAAGAAATCCATGGGAAAGAAGAGAATTTTGGTACAGAATTTGAGAAAAGAAAGAACATATAGCAGGTGACAGTTCAATGTTGTTCCATAGCCTGGAATTAGCAGTCAAATCTAAACATTACACTAAATATTGTTTGGGTGCATGTGGTACATAAAAGCTGGAAACTTCTGCTTTGATGGAGGGAGATGAGGCCGCTAAAAGACTCTCAGGAGCTCCCAGCTCACAGTCAGAGCTCAGGTACCACCAGCAGGGTTAAAGCTGAACCACTGCGGAGTTTGAGCTCTTTGGCACCACTTTCTTTTCCTGAAATATGAATATGGAGACTGTGAATCTCCTAAACCACATCACCCTGCTCAGTGGTCTAGGAATGTGTATGTAAGTGGGCATGACAAGAAGATGTTGCTGTTTGGGTGAAAATGTAATAAAGTTGGTCCGTTGATCTGATTAGTTACTCACACTGTGCTACAGCTATTGACTGGCTGTGCAAAGGAATCTGTGGCATTTGTGAGCAATGTGTTTGAGCTAATCATGAAACCTGGAAGGAATTGGAAGTGGGACAGTCTAGGGAAGTTTCCTTTGAATTCCAAAGAAGCAATCAATACCAGAAATAAATTAAGAATGTGTACTGGAGTCCTACAATAGAAAAGAATTAGTGTTCCACTTGCAGCTGTACTCTCAAATATGAAACACATTCCCTGTTTGAATGAAAATATCATCAATATAACATCACAGAATCAACCTGGTTGGAAAAAACCTCCAAGATCATCAAATCCAACCCTTGATCCAACCACGCCGTGGTTCCCAGCCCATGGCACTGATGCCACATCCAGTCTCTTCTTAAAAACCTCCAGGGACGGAGAATCCACCACTTCCCTGGGCAGCCCATTCCAATGGCTGATCACCCTCTCTGGAAAGAAATTCTTCCTAATATCCAACCTAAACCTCCCCTGGTACAGCTGAAGACCCAGCCCTCTTGTCCTACTGCTGGTTGCCTGGGAGAAAAGCCCGACCTCATCTGGCTCCCCCCTCCTGTCAGGGAGTTGTAGAGAGTGAGGAGGTCTCCCCTGAGCCTCCTCTTCTCCAGGCTGAACAACCCCAGCTCCCTCAGCCTCTCCTGTGTTCATTACATGCCAGTCACAAGTGAGGTAAATAAACATTCACCTTAAAATTTTAACCTGATGAAGGAGCAGTTCACAAGGGCATTTAATACCTACAGCTTTTCAAACATGGGGAAAGTAAAATTCACCAAAAGTTACATGATTTCTAGAAACTGCCTAAATAATAAAATAAGGACAAATAACTTCTAGTCCTACCGATATGTAATACATGGAAGGGAAAGGCACTGTCTATCCTTGTTCAGAGTAAGCAGAGCACATGTCACCACATTAAGCTTCAATGGATATTAAATATTCATGAAAATATAATACACTTGTTTCCAGCTTTCATTTGAAAATATTTCAATAAGTCCATCAGCCAAAACCTTAAGCCCATGCTCATACCTTCAAGTGTATAAGGAGGATAAGGCCCCGTGTTCAATGGTGTATAGACAGATATCCAAATATATAACCCACAACTCTGATCTCAGTGAAATCACTGTCATTCCACTGACATTAATAGGACCTTTCTCTGGCTTAGAGTTCTATCACCAAGAGCCAGGTTAACTCCAGAAGATAATCTGATCATACAATTACTGCTTAAGAATGCACTGGAGATTCCTCTCAAGTGGCAGTGAAAAGCTGGTTAATAACTCAACAAAATCACACAACAGTTGAGAACAACAGTCAAACCAAACTAATTCAGCCTGTGGGAAGAGTTTAAATAGGATGGTTGTACCCAAATTGAAATTTGGAACAATATCTTATTCTTATAGAATTTCATCATCAGATAAAATCAACAGTAAATTTAATCAGAACAATTCATTGCTAACTTTAATTCTCAAAGTGTGTTTTTTATTTTGTTGCAACTGTTGTATCTGCATTTACAGCATCTGTTTATCAACATTGTTCAGTATTTCAATCTGCCCTACAATATTAGTTTATTTATAATAAGCTTTCAATTTATTTCTAGTATTTACTATGCTCCTGCTATATAAACAAATAAAAATTACCCTTCCAGCAGCTAAACTTACAGAAAAAAAAGGTGAAATTCCCACTCTGAACAGAAATTTTACGTGTTATTTGGTCTGAATCTTAATCATATCCTAGGGGTTTTCTTAGTTGATTCAAAAGATGCATTAAAAAAAAATGAACCTAAATCAAAGCTTTCCATTCCAACCTATTTTTTTTACTTTTATAGCAGAGACTTTGTTTTTTGGACTTGCTGTTCTAAAGGTTTGCTGGTCCCACCTCTTCGTGCAGGGGAAGGATTCGCCGAGCCACAAAATCAGCAAGAAAAGTTGCACAATATGATAATAATACATTTCTCAAAAGTCAATTTTTGCACTGTTTATAGAGATATGATTGCCATGGACTCACCTGTGGGAGATCCCTCCATGACATGCCCCACATAAGGCCCCTCTTTAAACATTGGCCTGTTGTCGTTCTGGTCGATGACAGAGATATCCAAGCGCACTGGGCCATCGATGGTTTTCCCACCCAGATCTGTGACCTCAACTTCAAGCTGTAGGAACGAAAAGAGAGGAGTAAATTCATTAGTTCACCATCACAGGGAGCTGAGAGTAAGAAAAAGCAGCTCAGATCAGTGCTGCTGGAATCAGATCTTGCCCAGGGCAACACTTGCAGCCCAATGTTCTGGACTGGGCTCAGAGCAGATTTCTGATCTAAGGAACAGAGAAAGACAAATGTACATTTGAATTAAGATGGCAGCTTGCAAATGGCATATTACCCAAAGAATGAAAAGACCAGAGTATAAGAAAACAAAGACCCTCTGCAAATCTGATACTAATCGTGTGAAAATTTGGGTAGAATTTGTTTCTTTGCTTTTTTCAATCCCATTTCCAGTGCACACGTGTAGAACTGTCTGGTATAATTGACATATCTCCTAATGCTCATTTTAAAGGCTTTTAAACAACAAACAAGCAAACAGGAAACAAAACAAAACCACAAACCTGCAAGAATTCATTAGACATTAAATATATTTTCCCAATGATGGTGGCATGGAGCATTAAGTAAGGCAATTTTGACAGTTCTCCAGCATTTCTAGGAAGGTATGGAAGGACAGAAGAACACATGTAGTCTCCTAAAAGCAGAAGACATGCAAACACCCACACCCCAATGTATGAGAGCACCTGTTGAACAGAAAGCTGACATCTGCAGCTGAGGATTTGTTTGCACTTCCTCTACTTCCAAAAGCTGGAGAGAAAGATCCTACTGTATATCTCCACCCTCCAAACCAGGTGCAATGGAAAACCACAATGGGTCACCAAAGCTTTATCTGTTATTAGGGCAGACCAAGCCAAAACTTGTTAAACGATAGAAAAGATCAATTTTGATTTTTCAACAGAAAAGATTACAACTGTGTGCTTGTACCTGCAGTTCTCTGCCCTCACCAAGAAATCAATAAAATACAGCAATAAACATGTCAGAGGCACCACTATCATTCTCACCTGCCCTCCCCATCCCCAGACTCAGCTCTTTAATGGAGTTAAGCCAGCCAGAAAATGAACCTGAGCTCCAATGTTAATATCACTCTCTTCCAGTCTTTCCTGAGAAAGTGGTAACAGCAGGGGCTGGAAGTCTCTGAGCATTTTGTTTATACTGTTAATTTATTCTTCATTGCCATGTCTTATACCTGTAAGTTATTTATAACTTAGTGATAAATCCTACTGGGAAAGAATTAGGTCGGAATTTTAATTCCTTATTAAAATGGATGGCTTATTATCACCTCTCTCTGTATTTTGTTCTGCTTATAGATACTTTCCACTTTTTTAATTCAATGTGTTGGGTGTGAGTAGGAGTATTTGTTACGAGTCAACTACCTACTCAAATCACTGTTTGTAAATAATGTCACAGTCCATTTTAACATCTACTCCCTGCTTATTCTCACTTCTCTGGTAATTGTTCTTGCAAGTCTTTCACAAGCCTTATTTTCCCTATATATATAAATATATTTATATATTTCCCTATATATATATTTTATACTTCCCTATATATATATTTATATATATGTATCTCTTGACAGTTTAAAAGCTAACAAATACTCTGATTTGAAAATAAATAATTCCCATGGCATTGGCAAGGCTGAAGCTTTATGAGGGCACACACCCCTTCATCTTCCAGGCTCATTTAACCCTGTACTCCAAAGTCATTGCAGGAATCTTTGATGGCATATGATCTGATGGGGACTAGGAAGAAAAATAGTCTTATTTCTGAACTACATTAAAGTCAGATAAAGTTTTAGCTACAGTTGGAAAAACTGTTGACAAAATGAATCATAAAATAGTTTGGGTTGGAAGGGACAGTTAAAGATCATCCAGTCCAACCCTCCCACCAAGGACAAGGGCACCTCCCATTAGCACAAGTTGCTCCATATCCCTTCCAACCTGGCCTAGAAAGTTTCCAGGGATGGAACACCCACCACCTCTTGGGGCAACCCATGTCAGTGTTTTACCACCCTTATTGTAATTTTCCTTATATCTAGTCTAAATCTCTTCTCTTTGAGTTTAAAACCATTCCCCCTAGTCCTACCCAGCAGGCCCCGCTAAAATGCTCGTCCCCAGCTTTCTTGTAACCCCCCTTTAGGTGCTGGAAGGGGCTCTAAGGTCTTCCTGGTGCCTTTGCCTTCTCTCCTCCAGGCTGAACAACCCAACTCTCTCAGCCTGTGAGGCTCCAGCTCTCTGATCATTTTTGTGACCTCCTCTGGACCAACAAGTCCATGTCTTTCCCACGCTGAGGACTCTGGAGATGGACACTTTTCTCTTGGTAAATGTTGACTCACCAAAACTTTGTTAATTGCTTTGGGAAGTGAAAGAATAGCAATATTTCTCTGTGAAATTCCAGCAAATTAATTTTCAAATTCAAGATAATTTGCTCTTAATCTATCTCTCAATATCAAGTGACTGTTCTCTTCACTGGAAAGAACAAAGGCTTTGCTAAATTTAAAAAAAAACTATTTCAGCTGCTTTATCAAAATTGTAAGTCATTTAAAACAAAGGCTGATCTAACAGTAGGTTTTAGACTTTTTTTCCTAGAGTAGAAGAGATTAAGGAAAAGAATAGGAGATTCTGATTAATGACTGAAATGGATTTATCTTATCATTGCCAAGTCCACTGCATCTGAGACCAACTGTCCAAAAAATTTGGCATGACAGGTCCATAGGAACAGTTACATGATCTCTGCTTCATTTTATTAAGCTGACAGAGGACTTTATTTTATTAATCTTTGTACAATAACTTTCAGGTCTGCCCTAAGCATTAGGGGTTAACTCAGCAGCTCTTTTTAAACCCATTCTCCTACAGTGTTTCCAAAATAAAAGCCTGCAGCACTGAACTTATGACCATTTATCTTTATATGACTGGTCAGTGAAAGAAGCTGTCTTATATATTATCTTGCATCGCCACAAAACAAACAAACATATTAAAAAAAACACAAAAAAAAATCCATAAAGTCCCACTGCTCACAAAATAACAGAAATATATTGTTATTTACAAACACCCAGCACATGCAAGTGAGAAAAGCATTCAAGTAAGAGACAATATTGGCACTTGGAGCAGGCAGTGAGTGGAAAATTAGATGGGGCCTCACTATCAGGAGAGGGAGATTTCAGTCTTTCAACACAGAAGGCAAGAAAGCCTTTCTGGTTTTAATGCAAAACTTGACTGAGGTATGGAAGAGACTCAATTAATTCTTTCGATAACAACAGATTGGGATGGCATGTTCAGAGAGTGTGTTAAGTTCCTACCTGACTATAACAACAGAGCTCCAAGGACAAGTGCTAAGTATAAAGAGAGATTTGGACAAATTAATAAAAAACAACCTGCAGAGCTCTGTAGCCTTTTATTTTGTGAAAACCTGCTATGTTTTCACTGTTCCAACTTGAAAGTTATGAAATTATGTTCATAGGGAGTGTAAACTAAATGATCTTTAAGGTCTCTTCCAACCCAAACCATTCTATGATAATGATGAAGTTTTGTTCATCATAACCCAAACCGATCATATTTTCAGAGACTCTTGAGCCTAAATCCCAATTTCATTTTTGACACAAGTGTACATGCAAATTACAAAGGATAATCAAGGCTTTAGGAGAATGGTTACACCTCACAACACAAGTCTCCATGACAGGATACAAAGCAGACTTTGGCTATTGCCCCTAATATATCTGAGAAACACTGATAAAATTAAGCACACCAATGAAACAGGGAAAAGCAGTATAAACTCCAAAACTGCAGGCAGGAACAGACTTTTGCCTGTCTGACTAACTCTTACTTAATGCTCTCCCTTCTCAAAATGGATTTCTTGACTCCCCATCCAATTTCTCTCACCACATCCAAAGCAGAATCTTCCATCAGCCCAAATATAATGACATCACCAGAAGTTTAGAAAGCTTATTCGAAGTTACACAAACCTGCTTTAAACACTCTGCTTTATTTCACAGTCTTGAGTCCTTTCCACTCTGCAGTCACCAATAACATTTACAGGAGAAGATAACCAGCCTCATTCTTACCATTACTTAAGGTAATTTCGAAAGTTTCTCTTCACAGAACAGTTGTTTTCATTCATTTATTGCTTTGGGTGAAATGATTCTGGATAGCCACCTTCCTTCTCTGCATATAAATGTCTATTTTTACTTTGCAGCCAGCCAGCCAATGGCCCACATAAAATTACCTCATAAATTTGAAGTTTTTCATAAGTAAATCTGGAATATCTTTTAATGCTTAATTATCTTCAAAGTCTAAGGCAGGCTATTTAGTCATTACCTGCCTTCTTATTTTAATTTCCAATTTGTTGCTGATAAGAATGTTTCTCCCAGAATTCTTCCAGTTGTTTCAACAGATGGTTTTTCTCCATGTTCCTCAGCCCCAGCTTCACAGGAGCACTGTTGTCTATAGGTACAGACCAGTGCTGGCTTTATTTATTCCTAATTTGATCAGAATTATGACTGAGGATACTTGTTAGGTTTATGTACCATCAATTTTTAAGTGTGGATTGACAGTAAGGAAAGGTGACACACTTGAGGATCATTCATGTAGGCAATTTGTGGTAAGAAAAAAATAAATATGGCCACCTGTTCATAAAAAATAGCAAAGAAAGTCTCTTTATAATGAGAGGTTGTAGTAAAAATTTTATGCAATTACCTAACAAAGCTCGGAGAAGACAATAATTCAGACAAACAGAAACTAATTACAATTAAATTTTCCTGATTTATGAATATGAATAAAACATTAACTAATTTTCATATGGCTCAAGAATAGACGGAGGGAGAGGATAAAACCAAAAATCCACTGTCTCTCATAGGTAAGCAAAATTCCATCTCAGACTGCTTGATGGCAGGGTATCAATTAGCACAGTGTGGTGTAGAGATGAGGGCAAAAATGGCACCATTACCTGCAATGGGAGAATTTAACCTCCCCTTCAGAGTCAGAGCCGAGGTGGGGAGGCATTAATTAGCCACTCTGAGTACTCCTATGAGTATCTTCCAAAGGCTTTACCTTGCTAATGCATCCATCTCAAAAAATAGGTTCTGTTTCCTTTAAAAATACACAACTTATTACTCTAAATTTATTGTTTTCTTATCTAGCAACTGGGTTTAACTGGTTAGTTGTGAAAAAGTCACAGGGAACAAAGGAATTTGGAGCAGAGAAAGGGAGGCACTGGTGTTATCCAGCTGTGCAGGAAACCCAACCCTGCTGTGGCAGCAGGACAGGGCAGGGGGGGTGGGCAGGGGCTGCCCCAAGGTCCTGCCATCCTGGCAGAGCTTCCCCTCAGGCTTTGGGTGTGTGTGAAACTCTCCTGCACCCTCCAAAATGCACCAAATCCCATTTTAGAGGTGGGCATAAAGGAGGTGTGAGGTACTCAAAGTGATCAGAACCATCCTGGTGAATGATGACAGAACTGGTGGAACCAGCTGATGCAACACAGCAGAGCGTTCCCAAAGAGAATCAACCACAGAAATAACATAGGCAAAGGATGGGAGAAGAAACAGAGATGAAATAACTTCACCAAAGCTGGAGACCAGACAAAATTTCAATCAAGCTTGAATCTGGGTTTTTGATCTCTGGATACAAGACTGATTTCTATCTCTTGCTGAGCAAGTGATGTAAAATTAGATTTACAAAGGTTATTAAGCTACCAACATGGGCACAGTATGATTTTTCAAAGTGCCTTATGAGACTGGATAATATATTCTATTAAAATCAAAACACCTTTGAAAGAGCTTTGAAAAGCTGGTTGTCCTCTCAGTGTATCGTTTTTTCCCTCCATTACACACTATTCTACAGCTGTAGGGACACAAAACCACAGCTGAAAATAATGTTATGCATCCTCACAACAGAAATCCACAAAGAGCCTCTAAGATAGCCACAAAAAAATTGAATTAAAATAACTTCTGAAGGATATTTCCTGTTAAACATTATCTGTGAGCTGAAATGAGAATGCCCACTCCAAAAATAACCTCAGTGAACAAATGAGAAGAACATCCCTCAAATCTGTGGAGCAATACAGCTCTTCAAGAAGCCATGTGTACTTCACACAGACCAAAAGTATTAAGGATGATCATACAAATACTAATTAAAATCTTCCCATATCACAAGAGAACACATGTTGATCCCCTCAAAAAGAGAGCGGGGAGGGGGGGAGAGAGAGAAGATATCAGGACTCACCAAAGCAATCAAGACTAATCACTACAAAAATATTAAAGAAATCAAAAAGAGACAAAGTAGGACTGAAATAAAGGATTAAGACATAAGCTGTGCCACAGTTTTTAGACTCTGTGCTGCTCCACCAAAACAACAAAGACACTCACAGAAGGAAAAAATGAAAAATGGCTTTGCACTTTTAAATAGCTCCTGGCAGTGTTCAACACTGCTCACCCTTCTCACTGCTCAAAAATAACTCCAAACGGGGAGGAAGTGGCAAGAGTTTAACAAGTTTCATCTCACAGAAGGATTCCAGAAGTAACAGGGTCAGAGAGAGCCCGTAGCTAATCAGACCAAGAACAAAAATGCAGGATCTAAAATGAATCAGTGACAAGAAAGCTGACTTATTTAGGCATAAGAAATAAAGGTCAGTGTAAATGTCAGGTATATATCACACATACATATATTTTCTTGGTTATTATTGCTTAAAATATCTGTTTCTTCAAATGAGAAGAGAAAGGTCTTAGAAGTCAAGGATCACTCAAGCTTATAGAAGGTTAGTACAGATGTAACCAACCAGGTCTCCCTGTTTTCAAGCAACAAAACAGGCAATTACAAGAGCACTTGTACAGAAGACTTTGCAGGCTGGACTTTACAGCATCCTGCTGCCCAAGTTCCTGGCTGTGTCAGCATTCCTGGGATGGCAGCTCATCCTCTTCACCCTGTCAGTGCTCAAGTGGTGGAGCTGCAGCCAGAGAGCCTCGTCCAAGAAGAGAATAAGAGTGCTTGGGATGGAAGTGTCAATGAAGAGAAAAATTTGGAAGCAAGGTTTTCCTACTGGAGTTCCTGGAAAAATTTGCTTATTCTGTAAATAAATTGCCCTTCCATATTTGAGATGATATCACCATATTATATATACTGTCACACCCTTGTAAGATACAATTCTATAGCCTTTCTAAGCTTCACCTTTTTAAAGGTTAGACTCTGGAAGTCAGATAAAGAGAACTCAACGAGATTTATTTGTCTCTGCTTTATAGGACCTTGATGACCATACTAAAAACAATACTGAAAATCCTAAGAGTTTGTGTAATGAAACCCACCCAAATTTCAGAGCTGCGAGATTACCATGCCCGAGAACCTTTGCTGTGAAGTGCTGGGTTCTGGTACAAAATGTCTGTCATTCCCCTTTTCTAGACGTAACATGTCATGATGACAAACTCTTAGGTGTCCTGTTTCTGTACTTACACAGTCCCTTTCTCATTTATTCTGTTGCTAAGTCTTGTCCCAACTCCTTTCTCTAGCTCTGGCAGCCTCTCATATAATCAGTGCACCTTCATCCCCAACCAGAACCTGCCTGCCTGACCACAGACCTGAGCTACCTGCCGTGGAACACACCTCTCCTGCCTCAACACATTCCTCTCCACTAAACATTTTGCACTTTGCTGACTGTTTGCTAAGCCAAAAATGACATATTTCAATGCTGAGGATAAGAGGTTTGTGAAACATCACCTTCACAATTTGCTACATGCTGCGTGTTTGGTTACACACGTCAGATCATCGACCCTCCTCAACATCATCACCAGGAGAGATTGTGAGCTGTTCTATTGTGAAGGTTGAATTTTGACATCTGAGGGGTTAAATACATCAAAAGTATTCAGAGTTAGCACTTTGCTCTCATTCCCCCCCCATTCCATGCCATGAGCACTGGAGGTAACCAAGCCCTCTTTGTCTTGCCCCATTATTCTGAACTAAATGAGGTTTTGCTGATTTTGTCTACAGTCAGCTTTACTGAATTTCACATCATGCCCAGTTGTTTTTTTTCCCAAAAGGATGTCTGTGGCAGACATTTATATAGTTCAGACAGCTGATCTTCCTGCTAAGAACAGCTAAATGGATTAGCACCCCCCAGATCACACACATTTAGAAGCTTCTCCATTTCAGTGCAACAGTTTAGTAGTATATATTTCATATGTATATATATATAAAAGGAAATATCTGAATGCTTTCCACACTATTATAGTAGAAAAATAGTTTGCAGACATGAATATAGCGGAAAGATATGCCAAAGGCAGCCTGATCCAAAAAAATGTGTTGCTTCTAATTACCCCTTTTCTCTCTCTAAAATGAACCTTCCTCACTCTTAACATGTTGGACCATCTCTCTACATTAATTGTGAATAAAGAAAGATTTAGTCAATGAGTCTCAAATTAGGTAAATTAACACAGTAATAGTCTCTTCTGAGGATCAACAAGCCTCTGGTATGTAGTGACACAGCAAAGGAGAGAATTTATTCCATGTTCTTTTATTTCCATTGGTTATATTTCACCCAGGAACATTCTGAAATGGTTCACTGGTCTTCAGCTCTTGTGGCAACATTACCTGTTAAAACTATTAATCTTAAGGTATAATTAGCAGTTCTAGGATGCCTCACTGGATTGATTTATTTATAAATACCTCAGTCAACCATCATTTACTGCTTTGAACATGTTAGAAAGGCACCTCCTCAGTAAAGCATAAGCTCACCAGCACTTTCCCTTCATTCTGAGATCTCACTTGATGTTTTACAACATAAACCAGCAGCAACTCCTGTGCTGCATCTTCATAAAATCAGATCTCAGATCAAATCCACACAGTTCTGACTTACTATAGTTTTTCACTTTCTTTCAGGACTTTATCCACAGTGCATTTCCACAACTATTTTGTTTCTGGAGATAAAGTAGACTGCTCTTTTCTCTTCCTCATGCTTCTCCTAAACTCCAAACTATGACAACCTTATCGGAGCAATTTTTCTGAATTCCAAGACTCACAATGTAATTGTCATTTTTGTTTTGTTTTCTGTGGGTTTTTTAACCTTTTCAAGCCCTTTTATTATTCACCAATGCTAACAGAAATGATTTTGAGTCCAAAAATACAACCAAAAGATATTTTGCAAACACTTTGGAAACATCTATTTTTTTCACTGCTTGCATCAAGCTGCATTAACTGGAAAAAAAAAAAGCCTATATTACCTATTTGGCAGCAAAGGGAGAACTGGAAAGTCATAGTTATTGCAGCAAAAAATAAAGCCTGAACAGTCAGTCACAAATTTCATTAGATGCTCTTTGCACCAAAAATTGCAAATAAAAAAACCCTTTTGAATCACAATAATGAGCAAGACCCTTTTTCATGTATCCACAAACCAAATGATCATAAAAGGAATCACTTCCAGAGCTCATCCCACGAGCTGCTTCATTAACATTTACTTTTCCTATTGCAAAGCTGTAACTCAAAAAACCAGGAAAAGTATCTTTGTAACCCACAGAGATAATCACTAACAGAATACAGGAGTGAATTAATGGAACAATAGAAATAAAGGTATGCCCTAGTACAAAGTAAGAGCAATTAAATAAAGGCAACTAATTTAAAACAAGTAGGTTTACTGTAGTAAGACTGGAAAAATTAAACATACTGCAGAAACAAACACACAAAGGAAGAGAAATCTTGCATCATTTTGACCTGTTACAATCTACCAGGGTGTAGCAATTCTTTTAAACCTGAAATGACCTGGAATGAGAAGTCCTTGAAGAGACCCTTTGAGGCCTATGCTCTGACCATCACAGTGACTTTTTGCACAGACTCTTCAACCTCCTTGTATTTAGTTCCAAACTGGCATTGCTCTCCCAAAGCAATGGAAAATGCCCTGGTGTTTTACTCCATTACACCCTCCTGAGGCTGACTATGACAATTAAGGGCCGTAACATCACAGCACAGATCTTTTCTAAAAATAACGAGCCTGTGTGTATTAAAATCTAAACTTTTCTAAAGCAATAGAGAGGTATTTTAACAGTATAGTATGATTTACATCAAATATATTTAATTATAGCTTGAAGTGTCACCATTGTTACCAATATAATTGCCAGTAGCCCCAGCGAGTACAAATCGTGTCTTAATGCACAAGTTTCTGTCTAAAAAGAGGAAAACAAAATAGCACCTAGTATTTATTCCCCAAATTCTGGTGTAGTCTGTGACTAGGTCTCCATTCCATTGTTCCTGTCACCTTCTTGTTTTCAAGTTGACAGACATGGGACACAATGACTGGACTCTACAGTCCAATAAAATAACAATTAGTTGCAAATTGCGTAAAAGTTCTTCTTCACTCTGTTCTGCTACATCACCAAAACATGGTTTTCTCCTTCGACTTGGCAAGGTCACTTTTCATTGATATATTGCTGGTTCAAACATAAGATAATTTCTTTTATTTGCAGTAACCTATTTATAAATCCATCACCATTAAGTGACTCACCAGTTCAATGCAAAACACACAGAGAAACTCAGCCCCATCGATCCCAAGGCTTTGATTTTTGAGCTGAAATCAGTAGCAATCCATCAACCATTTGGAGCCTCTCAAAAACAGTAAAACAGGTCTGTTTGTAACTGAGGATTCTCATAGAACCAAAGGTTTACCAAGTAAATCCTCGGGCTTTGGAATTACAAAAGGTACCTGAAACCATGGAGCTAAACCCTAAAGGGCACTTTTGCAGGCAGTGCAGGATCTGAAGGAATATGGAGGGACAAAGAGATCACTGTAATATGATCACTAATATAAAAATTATTCAGTGAATTCGCTGAAGATACAAATTAAATAAATATGTTCCATGAACCGATATAATGAAGTTTATCATTTGGGGTAAATCCCTTCAGGGTTGTTCAGCCTGGGGAAAAGGAGGCTCGGGGGGGACCTCATTGCTCTGTGCAGCTGCCTGACAGGAGGGTGCACTGAGGCAGGGGCTGTTTCTCCCAGGCTGTGGCAATAAGACAAGGGGAAAGGGGCTCAGTTTGCACCAGGAGAGGATCAGGTTGGACATCAGGAAAAATTTCCTCACAGAAAGGGTGGTTGGGCATTGGAACGGGCTCCCCATGGAAGTGGTGGAATCACCATCCCTGAAAGTCTTCAAAAAATGAGTGGACGTGGCACTTCGTTCTGTGGTTTAGTGGGCACGGTGACCTTAATGATCCTATGATTCTATAAGGGAAGTAAAATCAGATGCAAAAAAAACCCCCAACTTAAAATTCTTAAGTCTATTTAGGAAAGCAGAAAAGTCTCCAAATATTCTCCCAAACCTAAAGGAGGCAAAGAAGAATGATTGTTCCATTTTATGTCAAAGAAGGAAACAAAGGAAAACACACTAAAATCTCTTGTAGGCTGATAGTTTTTCTGTATTTAAATGTTTTATACTCATGGTTGTGTCTCACCAGGGCTGCTGGCTCACACAAATGTTCAATAGATGGCACTCTGTGTTCTTCTACAAATACCATTAAATGGAGCAGCTGACAGACAGTGAGGGGACTGAGTTTACTCACCTGCCCTAATTTTACTACAGACACCACTTAGAAAGAATTACTTTTTATCAGAAGATAAATGAGCTTCATACTGAACAATTCAAAGAAAGGGGAAGCTTGAAACACAGAAAATACGCCTGTAAGAAACATATTTTAAGTGATCAGACCTTCATCTCTCACTAAAAGGTCAAAAAATAAGCATGTATGTGGATTGGCTCTTCAGCAAGGAAACAAAATTGTATAACAGGGACATTTTCCTGCAGAAAAAAAGACATTCAGAGAAGGATTCTTTGACTGTTCAGTGGAATGCTGGAAAAAATCTTATCAAAATGCATACTACTAAACACAATATTCATAGCTCATCAAATCCTGACATGTTCTGGAATATGATAACACCACACTATGTCACTCCAACTGGGTTTGACAGCAGGTAAATTATATTGTGTAAGAGTTTAACTAAAATGAAGTTGTTCACCAAAAATATCTTGATCTATACAGGATTTTTAATGTTAGAAAACTGTCCTATTACTAATGAAACAACAGACAAGAAAAGTGACATAAAGTTTATTTTTCTGCTTCTCGTTCTGCTTTCCCCAGCAGATCACAGAGAGCAGAATGAATAAATGTATGAAAACACCTTCTTTTTTTTTTTAACCTTTTCTCTGAACAGGTTCATTTCCAGAACCACATTTATCTTTTAAAATTACCCATCAAATGCTGTAATTGAACATATTTCAGCCTTAGTCCAGAGCTGAATAGCTGTGCTGACTGATCCCTTCAGTCCATGGCATGGCTGGTATGCCCTGACTTAACCTCCCTTATAAACATTTAGAGGGCTGCAATATGCAATTTCCAGCTCAAAGCTTCATGGCAGCATATGTTGGTGTGGTTACCCTATCCAATAACATGAGTATTAATTTATAAACACTCATATCAACACCAAATTTCTTAACTCACACTGTTAGAAAAGAGATGCAGAATCAGCCACTGCTGCCGTCACAGTAAACCTGGGGTTTGCTGTACAAAGAAATGTTTGACTTGCTGCTTGTTCAAGATTCACATCATACAGCTACTTTGGGCTTTTTCATGGTATTTAACATTGGTATAAAATATTTATTCAGTAATAGATGTAGCTGGATAATTTAACAGACACAACCAAGTAACCTATAAATGGGCTCGTGTTGGAACCTACGGTGCAAAAACCTATTTGCAGTTGCCACCAGCTGTGAACACCCAACTGTAACCCAAAAATGGTTTATGGGTGGTTTTGTTGATGGGAGTGTCTTCAATCTTCCATATTTTCTGGAAGAATACAAACTTTTTTTCTGTGATCTTGCCTTTATATCTGTTTTCCAGACTGACGACAAGAAATGAGATTGGTGACTGATACGACACTTGGGCAGTCTGAAGGTTTGGAGCTGAGGATTTTTTAAAGTCCTTCCCACAGAGAGAAACCTGTTATCAGGGGTCCTTTTTGTCAAGTCCCACAGCATATAGAGCTTTTTTCTTTCAAGTATAATGAAATCTTAATTTGTACAAGTAACTTAACACCTAAAGATCGAGAGGTCAACTAAAATGTGTATCATAATCAAAGAATGAAAAAAATAGGAGAATTTTGCATTTACCAAGGTGATAATCTATACAAGGGACTAAAAAATAATTCTCTAATGGTCATTCAACCTTCACAGCCCCTATTCTTTGACCTTTCTGTTACCAAGATGTACATACATGTTCCCTCAAGTAAATTTGAGTCCAAAGTTCTATATTATTATTGGTAATATTACCTAGACTTATCTCTCATTCCTTCCAACAACAACCACAAAGGCTCATTTACCTTATGCAGAATGCAATTAGCAGGTATCCTCTTTATTTGACAGCTTTCTCATTTTCTCAATTCTATGTAATTTGACAGGGACTATTACAGATCTGTAACTAGTCTTTCAGAATGACTTTCACAAGGTTAGTTCACTTATTAATTGACCCTTGGTAATGGTAATTTAAGAAGCATATTAATCTCATCTGTCAGTTCTAACACATACTAGATGTATAAAATAATTTGTCTTTTGCGAGGAGCCTTGCAACAGAAATGAAGTGTCTAAATTTTTAATTAATATGCATTTTCTTTCAACAAATGAGACTTTGGAGTGGAAGGAGACTTCTTTTCAGTGTTTTCTTCATTCTGCTTTAAAGCTCCTGCTTATTCTTGTTGTGAAGATAAACACTTTCACCAGTCAATAAAGACTATGATCTAAATAATCTTCTACAAAGGACATTCTGGTGTTCTCAACAGATCCCTGAAACTTCAAAATGTGCAAACAAAGCATTTGGCACTTCAACAGCAATGTCTTATTAAATATACAGATCAAAGGTTTCTGGAATTAAGGAGATTTAATACACTAAGAACATTAACCAAAAGATTACTATTCAGAAATTGAAAACTTCAACCAGTATCAGATGCTTGAAGTTGTTATAATCTCATAAAATCTGGTTTCCTGATACATCATAGGTTGAGCAGAGCCTGCAGCTTATGTCTGAGGCATCCAACATTCTTAATCCCAAGTATTAGTAAGGGCCTTATGTAACTTCTCCTTTATTCCATTCAAGAAGTAAATTATGGGAACAGTTAAAAGCAAGGGGAATTATGTAAATTGTGCCCTTAGTGTGTGATCATCTGGACATTTTAACCATGGATGAGAGGCAGCTCCTCACCTAAAAACTCCAAAGGGTCTCAAGGTGTTACTGAGGAGTGTGCACAGTTCCCAGTAAGGTCAGCACAGGCTTGAGGTGGAACAGAATCCTGTGGGCTGTATTTAAAAGCAGAGAAGTCACAAAAATACAAGGTAAAAGCTGAGGTGATCCTCTACCCCCAGTTTATTTCTCCTTTTGTGTCCAAAGAATGAAAAGAGCTGCTGAGACGTAACTTTACAAAGAGCAGACCCTTGGCTGCAAGCCCAGGGAGGTTGTGCTGAGAGAGCAGGAGAGGCCAACACTTCTGCATCACCCTACAGCCTCTCCCAGCCTCAGCCATCCTGTTCTTCATGCAGCCAGCACACTGCTGCTCTTAACACCAAACAGCAACACAAAATCCTACCAGTTCTGCAGGGTACAAAGTCTTTACCAGCACCAGAGACTCTGCTGTGCAGACACCTTGCAAGAGTAACCCTGTGGAACAGACCCAGTGATTGCAGACACTGGGGCCACATTACACTCACAGAGGCCCTCCAGGGGCAAGGAAAAGTCTGGAGAATGCTGAGGGTGGATAACCTGCCCTGGGGGAGTGCATTCAGCCCTCTGGACAGGGGTGGGGGGCCAAATGCTGTGGGGATCCATCTCACTGGGCTTGTGTTTTCTGCCATAGAAAGCACTGTGGATGAGGAATGGGAAGTAAATCTAGAGGAGTCTGTACTAATTCCTCAGATTACTCCACATGGGACTGTTTCCTCACAGATGACCACTGTGAGTTATTTAGATCAATCTGGTTCCAAGTGGAGTAACAAATATAAGGCAAGATGTTATCAACCACATTAACAAATGCTCCCTTCCTTAAACTCCTCCAGGTTCCACATGCTCTCAGGTCTGGCCAACAATTTGTTAAGTAACTGTTCATGAAACGAAACAAATATCATCTATAACTGCATTATAGAATATATAAGCAATAATACTATGATCCCCTGGTTTACTGAAGCTTATGTCACTTCAGTATTTAAGGTGCTAATAATTTTGATTGTTAAAAGCTAGAGGCATCTAGACCAAAAACACGACTTTGACTTTACAGAATTTTGCAGGAATATGAATATCCATTCCCTCACAGCCATCATGACAGATTTAGTTGGCATGTATTTCAAAAATACTTTAGGAAAAAAAAGGAAACCATCTCATTTATTGGCTGTATCTTCACAGTGTCACCCCCACTGTTACAGTCTACCAGGTAAACAGGTATTCAAGCAATTCTTTAAAAAAACAAATTACTCACTTGACAGACTATAGTGTCTCTTTCAGAATCATTAGTGTCAATCATGTGAGCACAAGTTTTAAGTGCTGTTGAAATGCAAGCTACTTAAACAATTGATCATCATATGGAACCACTTAAAGCTTAATACAGCCCATGAGCAAACCCTGTGTTGGAAACTCGGCTCTAAAACATCATCTTTATTTTTAACAATAAAGTAAGAACTGACTGTAAGAAACAATGCCTACTTCTTCACTCAGTTTCTTAATTTTTAACCTTCTAAGTTTTGAGAAGCTGTGATTTTTTATAAAGATCAGAGATGTCAGTGCACACAAGGGATGACACTTCAAGAAAGGATATGGACCCTGTATGTCCACGTTAGAAGTCAGGGAAATCACACCAGGAAAATCAGTAATAACATTATCTTTTGATTCCTAGGATTCAACGGCATCATGCATTGATTTTTACCAGCTGAACATCTGCATTTCATTTGAGGATGCGAATTTAAAATGACTCTGAAGACTCTCCAGTGTTAAAGAACTTTGTACAGACAGAACAAGCTTTTTATCTGTTGCAGTGCACACTCCTACCAGTGACAGCAGCAGAGATCAGGGATGACCTGGATCACATATATCCTCTATCACCATTAGTCAAAGATTAGAGAACTACATCGTAATCAGCAAAAATGCTGTTGCTGAAACTGTTAATGACAGCTGGAGAATCCCTCCTGTGACTCACTGTTGTCAACAGCAAGTGGAGAAATTAATCCCATTGTTAAACAAAATACGTTTCTTAAAGCTTTATAACTTCTCAGCCCCCAACTTCCATCCGGTACATTCACCCAAGTTACTCCAGGTCAGTGTAACAAAGAAATGAAAAATGGACAAGCAGAAAGAAAGGAGGACTCTTGGACTTTCAGTGAAATCATTTTCATACATTGGAAGGTTTCTGAATAACAAAACTCCATATCCATACTCTTTGTTCATTTTTATACTCTGTTGTAGCCTATTTTCTGATGATCACTTGTCTTGTATATTTGACAGGAAACCCATAAGCCCAAACAACTTTCTTGACTTCCTATTAGGGAGAGCAACACAAATATTCACACGCACAAACATAAAAAGAACATAAACAGCAATACATTAAATGTTTAGTTTCTGCTTTGGATAAAGTATGACCCTTTTAATACCAGAAGCAAAATATCTCTCTGGAAAACAGGCTGTTTCTGAAACTCAGAAGAGATGAATGCCCTATTTATTACTTTTAAAAAAAGCTGAATTACTGCACAGATTGTCATCACCTTTGCAGTTCTCACATAATTGCAGAAAAACTTCACACAGGGTTTTGCAGACCTAAGGGAATTTCATTGCATTTTATGGAACCCTTCAACAATATGAAAGGAATCCATGCTTGCAAGCTAGTGTGTGTCTTTAATGAGAGAACAAATAATTATTCCCAGGGGTGTGATACAGGGGGTTTGTGTTCAGGCAGCAGGAGCTCCAGGAGCAGAATGGGCCAACAGCAGATGAACGGAGCCCAAGTGAGGGCTGAGGACCTGAGACCTGCACTCTGCACATCTCTCTGCTCTCTGCTGATGAGCTGGAGTATGAAAAGTGTGCTCCCAAGCACGCCTTTCAGTTTGCTTTCATTCTAACAGAGACCAGATCATGATCCCTGAGCTTACTGCACAATCTGAACCAAAACACAAGCAGAGGAGGAAAGTGGAGGATTCATTTCCAAAGCTGCCTCCCACTCTAAAACATAAGCTAACGAAGAGGCACCTTCAGGTCAACTCCACTCTCTCACCTACTTGGCACCACAACCTGTGCCCTGCAAAGCCTCATGAAACTCACCACCATATGCACCTTCCAAATCAATTCAGTCTGGATGGTGCCCACTGCTGACCACGCTTCCTCACAAGATGAGCCTGTGGTGTGAAATGTTTGCATCCTGTCTGAACAGCAGGTATGCAAAAAAAAAACCTCATACATAAAGTTGTTTGTCCTTCATGAAGATGAAACTCGAATGGAAAATAGGCTGTTATGTAGAGAGGGCTTAATTTATGCCTCCCTATACAAGCTGGAATGAAAGCAGCCCACAGAAAAATCTAAATATTGAGCTTTATCTGTGAACAAGTCAGAATTCAAGCTTTTAATGTTCATTTTGCCTTCCTCTTTCTCAAGCTGTCCAGGAGAAAAAGATAATAATTGAACAATTTTTCATATAAAATGTGCATTCTGAATAGCCATTAGCTGACAAAAAAGAGTGAGAGGAAAAGCAGGTAACACATCATGTAAATTTTTGGTGGGAATGGAAGCTTCAGGAAGATGTAAAAGTCAGTGTGGTATCCACCTAGATTAAATGGAATTCTCAATTACGCTGTTTAAAAATGGAGTGGGTATAAATCAGATTTGTCTGCAGCTGCAATCCTGTAGGTTGCTTGGTAATGGACGCTGACAAATAAGTCTAAAATCAGTGAAATCTCTTCCACAGGTTGCAGGATAAGACTGTTGCAGGGTACCAGTGTGATGAAGAGTTTAAGGGCAGTTTTCTCTATGATTGGAATGGGAATGCTGTGCATATATGCAGAGATTAAACATGAATAGTGCAGAGGGTGAGATAAGAGGGGACAGATTTGTAAAATCCCATCCATAACTTTCTAATAAGCCAAGCCAATTTTGTAAACTAAGCTTTAAAATGTAAATTGCCCTCATTCCTTCAGTAAACTGTCAGCCCAGAATTTAAGAATGTGAAAGACAACATTCTTAAAGACTGCTGACCAAAATCTCTGCTCTCTGTTTTCACATTACTTCACCTTATTGCTGCTTATTATTTCGATTATGGTAATAGCAGGAATAAATCGGGATCCTTACTGGGATGAGCAGCATGGAAACTAAACTGTGGGGTTAGAGACAGGCCCTGCTCCAATAAGCTTGAAATCTGAATTTAAAAATACCCTTGTGACTACAAGAAAAGCATCACAGTGCTATTATGTCAAACCAAAATACAATCTCTGGGCCTGATTTTGGAGTAATCTTTCAGAAACCACTTGTGCTGTACTGCCCGGACACTGAGCCACGGGCTGAGCTGGGAAGAGGGAGCGTTAGCCTTGATTGTGTCAACCAAGCCCTTGGAAAAATCCATGGATAGGCTTTCCTAGATCTTGATAGATCCTCACTTAGGTGTTTCCTTATCCCTGCAGGAAGCACTAAAGGCAGGTCAGCCTAAAGGGAACCATCCACAAAGGAAGAGGAACAGTCTTACAGGTGAGCAGTTACTGAAAGAGCCGAGAACTACCCCAGCTTTGGGAAGTCAAAGCTGGCACAGCACTCAAAATCTAGGGATTGACTCACCCAGAAAAATGTCTGTGTTGAGGCCAGACATGATGAAAGAAAAACAACAGCTAAAGGCATTGGATGATGGCAGCACAATAATAGAAAGACTCCTTTCAGTTCCTTCCCAAAGATTTACAACCATGCTGGGGGAGTTCTCTCAATCTGTGCTTTCTCTTCCCTTTGGCAGAGAGATGTTGAAACAGCAAAACACCAAGTGATTTTGTCCTCCATGTCATCAATAAGAACCCTATTTATTCATGTTATGTTTGAAGAATTCATGTGTACATTCGAAGAAAAAAACAGACAATTTTCCAACACATTCTGGCCACTGTGTCCTATGACTCTTCCAGAGTCTTTGCTCCAGTCACCTCTGGTCTTTTTTACCAAAATTGCCATTTCTTGTGGGTTTCTAATTTTTTGATGGGAATTGCTGGATTCTGCAAATGCAGAGAATTTTTTTAAGGTGCTAATGGAAGCTAAAATGCAGATATTTTCCTTTTCAAATTAAGAAGAATTAATAGCTGAGACAACAAACTGTCAATTGCACTTGCTGAGAGCAGGAAAGGAATCTGGCTTGGGCTGCAGGACAGTCAGGATTTCACCTTGGGGGTGCAATCTCAAAGTACTCTGTTTGCCATGTTTTGCTTGCACCATATGGAATGTAAATATAAAAACTTCCCTCCTGCTCCAGAGCACTCATCCTTGACTACAGCCACACCCAACATCTTTGCACAAACAGATGGCAAGGCTCTTAATATTTCGTGGTGCTGCCCCCTGTAATTGCAGGGTTTGCACAAATAAACAAAGCACACGTTACACAGCACTTTGTGTCTTGCAACAAACTGACTCAGTGGCAACATTTAGCACAAGTTTAGTACGTGGAACAGAAGAGCAGAAAATAAGGATTGTTATTTTTTAAAAAAAGACATTATACAACAGACATTGATTGCCTGCATTAATTCTGTGACTTTTCAGTAAGGAATGCCTTTGTGAATACACTTCTAATGTTATGAATGTATCACTGAACAATAATTACTGCCATAATAACTATAATGTGTAATGCACTGCTTGTTAATACTTAGTAGTTGACCCCTTTGATTGTTTAATGCTGTCACTTCACCAGGGTTATTTAATTACAAATGGGTTCTGTTATCTCATGTTAACCACCACATCAAGTATTATTATCCCATTAGTGAAGAGCAATTATTTACAAAATAGTAATAGATAGTATTTACAATGAACTAGATGAATATTAAAGGCACATACATATGTTCAGCAAAGCAAGCTCAAGCAAAGCTAAAGGTCAGTCACAAGAAATTTGACAGTAAAACAGTAACTCACTGATCCTGGGAACTTCTCCCCTTAAACTGACTTGAAAGACATTAAACAATTTTTCAGTCAAAAACTCTTTTTGTGTATTTTAAAGATTTTGGACATGACTTGAGGAGATGACACTCAAGAAGAATAACCACATTCATATTCCTTAACATTAATTATCCACGCATTCATCTCTCACCTATGAATTACATGTTTAGAGTATAATCCCAGGACCATAAAAGCCAAGGGAAGTCTCCCTTATTCCTTTGGTATTATTTTGCTACACTGTTTGCTAAAATAAACTCCACTGAAAACATGGGAATATGCCTAATGATGTGTTTTATCAGTTCTATAGTCTTGCCACAGGAACAAGCAGCCACGGGAACCTGGCAGGGTTCTCAAGGTGAGAACTGGAGATTTTTCTCATCTCTCCCATGGCATTTTTGACATGCAAAAGTCAATTAACCTAAACAGCCATTTCACATAATTTGTGCATCCTTCTGCTCCGTAGAAAACCCACAGGGAAGGACATTTTATATGACAAATATTTAATTTCCTGAAGCCCTTTGCAGAGGCTTGGTATATTCTGAGCTGTGATGAACACCACTGATGTCAAAAGTGTGTATTTAAACAGTAAGGAACTCTTTAGAAAGAGCAAAAGGAGTAAAATCTGGATCCAGGATGGAAATTTCTACATGGGGAGAGCTGTAAGGCTGGGCCAGCTTATCTTTTTCAGTGCTTATTTTTCCCCCCAGACTGCTTTTCCTTTACTAGCCACAGAGTAAAAATAGGAGTCTATGAAAATGCCACTTGTCAGAAAGTGCTCAACTATCTTTAAAGTTCTTTAGTACCAGTAGCACTCAAAGCTATTGTTACCATATGACACACGCACACATTTTCTTTTCAGAGCGAGAGAAAGTAGGTCTCTCTAAAACAAGCTGTGAGTAATTACTTCTTGAGGTTCTATTCATAAAATACATCTGTTTTATAGTCAGGTCACATTTATCCCACATGTTTTTGTGTGCAATTCAAGTTGATTTAGTCTATTCAGTAAGAGGGAAAAGAGTGGTTTGGTTTTTTTCCCAGTGAAGACCAGGATTTTGCAACGAGTGGTCCTTTACTCTCCTAAGTAAAAGTAACAACAATTACTGAGAGAAATCAGCCATCAGGACCCCTTTGTTTCCTCTGTGAGCTCCCTGCTAATTGAAGCCCTGTGGTTCTCCAGCCCATGTGTGTCTCACCCCATTCAATGGCTCCTCTCAGGATCACCAGTTCTGAGTTCTTGTTGCTAAGGAACAGTACTCGGTTATATTTGAAATATATATTATGAAAAGGTGCTGCTTTCCTTTGTGAAATAAATATGTTGCCAGATTGACAGGCAGGGAAACAGGCTGAGGGATGTATTGTTTCCTTCAGCGTTCACAATACACCAGCCCTGCTCCCTGATTAAAGCATTCTAAACTGTGAAATGCCTGTTTAGCTGCTGTCAGCGAGCTAAAACAGCCACAAAGTGTGTTGAGCCAGTTAAATCCAGCCCTTATTATAGAAGATATTTCTTCCCATTAAGCTAGAACCTGAAATTTGGAGCTCATACATGTGCATGACATACACCTGTGTGTATCTCTCATCTCTGTGTCCATAAAGGTCGGTGTGACAGCACCAAGATGTGCCACTGCTGTTCTGGACCAGCCACATCCCTCTGATGCTTCACTCACTGCAGAAAATCATTTCATCAGGACCACACTGTTGCTCCTGGAGACAAAGAATTTAAAGCTTCACACCTTCCTCTCCACTCAGGCAGACCCCTCTAACCTTTATCAGTAAGTGAACTATGGAAAATAACTCCAGATGACTGTTAAAGAAGAATGTAACAGCACGGTTTGTTAAAAAATAGTATTTTCTCCTGGGTAAGAATAAGCAAATAATTGAATACAAAAATTCATAGCATCTGAAAAGTGCTACTCTTGACCCCAAGATTTTAAGACTATTTTGCATTTCCTGCTTTAATGAGATTATTTTTTGCTAGCACATTACTTGTAGTCATAAAGCACACAAATTAGGACGAGTCAATTAATCTTAAAAAGACAACATAAGATGAATCTCTTTTTAACAAACCATTAAATTACCACTCATTGAAATACAATAAAAAACTAAGACTACCACCTTTTCAGTTCCATTGAATCCCTCTAAATTTTTTTTTTTTTGCGGGAGGATTCATCTCCTTACAGATTGTTAAATCTCTTGTCCCTCAGTTATAACGAAATTTAGGAGTTCAACAATCATGATTTACCACATTGTGGTTGCTCCTAAGGCATTTACAAAAGCCTTATCCAATGGAAAGTTATTCAGCACTTTACCTCTAATTAATTAGGGCTCAATTATCCCCCTCATGAGCTAATGATGACTTTGGTCATTCAGAAGGTATAACTGCAAAATCCTGTAATGTCAATAGGGTCTATAGGAAAGCTGCATACATTAAGTTGTTTAAATCAGAAACATTGAATGATGTAACACCTTCTGTGATCCTCTCACTTGAAATGATGGGAGATTGAACAAATTAATGGCCTGAAGAACAATAATAGGAGCAGAAAATCGAGTGAGAATTGGCTCACGTGAGCAAATTTGAACAGAAATAAACCCATTTTTGATTGGTGCAGAGTCATTCCAACTTCCTCAGACTTCCCTCATTCTGTCCTGCACTGAGGAACCTTTAGAGCAGATTTACAATTTGAGATAAGATGTGGAATAGAAGCCATCATGAAAATAATTAAGGCTTTATTTAGGAATCCTTAACATTACCCCACCAAATGAAGGGGTTTTGCTTTCAGTTGAGGTGTATATTAAAACCCTTGCCGATACAACTGTTTTGCAAATTATGATTTAATTTCCATTCTAAAATATGTGTATGTTCATACAACTACATACATAGGTAGGTATATTCTTTTTAGTGCAAGGATGTAATAGTGATCATCACCAAAACAACAAAATGACTCTTCAAAAGAAAATGGAGCAGAAAATCACTCAGACAAAGTGGGAGACTTCAAATGGTTTCAAATTGGTTGGTACATCTACACAAAGTGAAACAGCAGAACCCACAGAATGTTCCTGGGTTGTTTTCCCTCAAAAATACAAAGAAATATTAGGCAACTAAGAGAGTCATAACAGCAGAATGGAGTCTAGATTCTGTAAATACAGATTTTATAATTTTAAGTCAGGTAAAATTTGAAATTAAACTCTTCCACATTTTAAACTTCGATTCCCTTTTCCTAAGGCACAACCCCCCTTCCCAAACATGTGGAAGTTTCTTCAGTCACTCTTTCTTTAGGTCTGAACCAAATTCCCTTCCAATAAAAGATATCCAGTGTGCCTTCAACAAAGGCTCAGCGTGTTAATGAGGTTACTTAATGAGCTTAAAACTGTGAGCTTTGGTGCAAAGGCTCAGCCTGGCTGAGATGGATCTTAGCACATGCACTAAATAAGTGATTTCATATCACACTACGGTTTATTTTCGAGACGAAAAAAAAATAAAATTATAGATTAAGACAGAAAGAGAGCTCACCAGGACTTCCAAACCAAGAACACAACAAAAAAAGCAATCCCCAGGCTGAAAGAATAAGCTGATTACTGTCAAAGTCTGTGTTCTTACAAGCTGCAAAGTTATAACCTGGGATTTCAGCAGTGCTTGGAACGTTGGGACGTCGGTCCCCAACTGCCTGACGGGCTGCAGGCAAGACACAAATGTGATGCCTCAGCAGGAGACTTGCCAGTGCAGTGCTCCACTGGAAGGATAAAACACAAATCTGCAGTTCCCATACAGGTAGGTGATAAAAAGCAAAAGAGTGCATAGAGTAGCTCTCTTCTAGAGAAAATTCGGGAATTTTGAAACTCTTTTTTTTGGCTGGAAATTGAAGCCAAAATTGGGTTTCAATTCTATGAAATATAACTAAGATAAATTATTAAGGAAATTGTTCAGATTAAGAAGAAATTTTTTTGAAGCTTGTAAGAAGGATCTTCACAGATTTTGATCCCCAACTGCAATATATCAATTGGAATTAATTTAATTAAATCAACAACCTATATGAATCTCCTAAACAGGATCACTTTTCAGACAGTGAATTTGGAAAGTCTGGGTTTTCATTTAAACTTTCCTTTAAGGAGGCACCAATGCATCTTCTCTGACACCAATTGCCAGCAATAGATTAATTTTGCAGCGTCTGTGGGACAAATGTCCCAGTTCAGTTTCCCTTGACACCTTCTATTAATGGTATTATTGTATTAATTCAGAGGTGAAATTGTAGGTCAGGACACTCAGAAAACAACTGCAGAAAGAACCTCCTACTTTCAAGGGGTAAATGCACTTCAATCTATCATCTAAAATCCATCTACATTAAAATTTAGTTCCCTGAGGGTGGAAAAATAGGCTATTAGAAAAGCTGTTTGGTTGGTTGGTTTGGTTTTTTTCATGTTTTGGGTTTTTTTTGAGGGAGAGGGGTCGTTGGGCGGGGTGGAGAGTTGGGTCTTTTTTTAGTTTTTTATAAACATTTAACCAACAAGGGGAAAGACCATTCAGGTAAGTTACTGCCTGTTCCTACTTCATAACTCCCTGAGTACCTTTTTTTAAGCTGTTTGGATCAAAACTAAGGCTCTTTGATCCCAGAAAGTATTTCATTTTTTAAAAATAAAATTGGACACATAGAAGACAGTAGAATTCAAAAGAAAACCAATGCCAGGTTTGACATGACTATGCAGGAACAACATAATGTATACTCCAGAAAATTCTTTCATCTCTCCTTAATTGCTTCTCCTTTGAGAAGCATGGATATTAAAAAAAAAAAAGGCAGTTAAATTCATTTTGAGAATTAATATTTGTATTACTAAATATCTTAGAAAGGGCTTGGAATGGGTTGGACACACAAAAAAAGCAATCCCAATCCATTTCAAAAGGACAATTTTGTTTTCATGCTGCTGTACATTTCTTCTGAGTGAATAATAATAATAATAATAATACACAAGATTACAAGGAGAGGTTTGCTGTGGCTGAGGCTACGACTAAATGAGAATCAAAAAAGCAGACAAATGAGAGCAAAAAAAGACTATTTGCCAAACCCCAGGCTCCTGATGGTTGGCTGGCACAGCAGGAGCCACTCCGTGTTACTGAGACTATTAGTCCCTCTCACGATTTGAGACATAAATGATCCGTAAGAGAATCCATTGCCTTTCTACCCAATTAAAAAATCAAGTTCCTACGAGAGAGAAACAAGCCCAAACCAAAGTCCACGTTAAACAGGTCAAACTTTTGCTGTTAAATCTTCTGAGAAGGGAAGGAAGAGCCAGCGGAGCTGAAAAGCTTCGGGAGTTCACAGAGACCCAAAGTGTGGCAAAAGGGAAACTTTCCCTGTTTGGTGGAAGCAGATGGCAAAACATGGGAACTTCTCAGCAAGCTCTTCTTCTACCACACTGCTCCTCAGACATGAGCCAAGAGATTGGCTCCTTCTCTTGAAGTTCACTGAAGAACTTCCCATAAGGGATTTATTGGCAGCTTGGATATTACTTCAAGCTTGTTGTAAACCACCTGGTTTAATCTTAACATCAAAGAGCTGGGGATTTAATTTATGAAACTTTGTTAAGCTTTTTTTTTTTTTCTGAGCCCATAGCAGCTAAAAGCATATTTCACATCCCATCTGCTTTCATTCTTGTTTCCTCCTCACAAGGAACTATTCTGGTAACAATCACACTTGGGCAGAAGTTAAAGCCAGGAAATGCAACAAATGAGTATTCTGAAAAATACAGGAATGAGGAGCATGTTCATATCTATTTCACCGCAAAAGAATTACACTCATAAAAAAATTTTCTGCAAAAAATATTGTGAATTGTTTCATAACCATGAAAAGTATGTGATCAAGTTGTTCTGAGGGTGAGGCGAGAAAAACAAAGAGATGGGGATAAAACAAAGAGAAAGAAGAAAAATAAGTACCTGTTAATGCAGCTGGTTTAGAACAGTAGAATTCCACTGCAAGCATTATCAGGTATTTCCACTTTTTCAGACTGGGATAGTTCACGATGTGATATTTTTTGATGGTCCATTATGCCCTACTTTTCACAGCTACTTCCATTCCTGGTGTACAAAGTCACGTTAATGTTCTCCAACGTCGTAATGAACGTAACAGGCTTTTAAAAATATATCTATGACCACGTAGACATCAACTCACTCTACAAAGAAGGTCGGGTGCCTCATTACCCCACATGTTGGATCCAGCATCATCTGGAGGGTGGAAGTAAAACTGCCCTACTTTTGTTAGAATGGAACAGACAGGAGGTACCAGGAGCCCGACAAGGACAAAAGGTGTCTTTTATTAGATGCACCTACAACTCAGTAAAACGTGTTTCTTTAAATAAAGAAACCCAGACCTGCTGGTTGTGATAAATTAAACAAAAAGTTTTGAATACAAACCTACTCCCCACCTACTCTGCCCTGCTTTAGGCCTCAGGAAGGACCTCACTGTAATTGAGCAATGAACTTTTATGAACTTTTTTTACCTTAGTCTTTGCTCACTTCTTTGGGTCAGTTTTTAGGGTTAAGCAATGAAAGGATTCTCAGCTTTAGGAGAACTGGCGAATATATTTGTTACAGGTTTTCTTTTTCCCTGTTGCTTATTTTAGATTATTGCCCTGCTGCATGATAGTGTCTAAAGAAACAGCGGTATATCTCACTGGTGGTTCCTGAAAATTAAAATTCCTGATACCGTGTTAATTAATTTCCACAGGGACAACAGTTTACTTTAGCAAAAAGATTAATGAAAAATACCTCAGAAGAAAAAAAAAATTCTGCTAGGCAGCTCCAGAGCCAGATTTCCTCTCATTGGAATAGATTGAAGTGACTGTGCTATCTGTTACTGAAACATTCTGCCTTTTCCAGGCTGTTGAGCTTCGCAGAATAAAGGGCTGAGGAAACTGCTGGCCCACAACAGATAATAGAAGCAAGTATTAGCCTATTTAAAACTGATGAAAATCAGTAATTTTACTGCATCACTTTATCCACGTAAGGAGTTGGTTCAAATACAGAGTTATTTGTTCATCTGTATCTTTAGAACACCATTTACCTGCCTTGTTCTAACCAGGTTTGTACATGGAAACATATTTCTTGGAAACAAGCATTTCACATGGCTGTTGTTACATTTGGACAGTTCTAAACAAATACATGAAGGGAAAACTACAGGAGGAAAGCAAGAAAATCAACCCAGTATTGGGTTGATTGACAGGAGGAGGGTTGGGTTGTCTATATTGACAGGGAAGATGCAAGGACTAATTTGGAATTGGCAGCAAGGCATCCAGGAGCACATGTCAAGCAGAAAGGTTTTGATATAAAACTCCATCAAGAGAGAGGTCAGGGTAGAGATGGAGCTGTCACTGAATACATAACTGGAATATATATCATATATAACAGGAGCAAACAAAGGGTGCAGAGACAGAAGGAAGTGACAGACAGAGGATTCACCAGAGGTGCTCGCAGAACACTCAGAGGTAAAAAACAATTAGAAAAATATGGAGTCACTAAAGACAAGGAAACTGAGATTTCCTCACAGAAGGATGATGGACAATGCCAGAAACAGTATCCTTCTCTTGAGGTGAACTAGAATTTTCTTCTCCTATTTCACAAACCCCCTTGGTAAAGTCAACCCTTCCCTTAGCGAGGCGGTGGGAAACATCACATGTGACATTTACACTGGGACATAACGAACCACCCTAAAGTTTGTCCAGCTTTTTAAAAATAAGCACATTTCTACCCAGGCCCACTCAGAACAACAACTCTCAACGATGTGAAAACAATGACAGCCCATTTCCAAAGTGCCAATACAAGGCACAGTAATTGAAAGCACCATTTCAACAACAATAATACAGATATGAAACATGTACCAGGAGTTTATAATAACGTGATGTGCTCTATACCATTAAGTTTTAATTAACTCCAATTTTGCCACAATTAAACTCAATTAAGGCTCAATGTCTGACATTGCAATTAGCTGTATATAAACACCCCAGTTGGTGTCACATTGAATTAATGTCTCCTGGTGGTGGACTCTCTTTCCAAGGATAATGGATTTACCACCATCAGACTGTTAATTGGACCTGGCACCTCGTGTGTTGTGTGTATCTGAGACATAACACCAGAACTTAGTTTCCTGAACAACTGTGCTTGTCAGAGCCACACAGATTTCAAATGCACCCAGCCAAATTCTTTACTGCTCTGTACATTCTGTAATCATTCCCATATAGAAAAGCTCTGAAAAATTTGTACATCCTGTTTTTTTAAATCCCAAAGTTTACATTCACTTTTCTTCTCAATTTCTCGTAAACGATGAAAATCATTATACAGTAAAAAACACGTGTAGAAAAAGAAATCACATCTATTAGCAAGCACCACGTTTAATGCAATGAATTGTTTCTTTTTGGCAGAGTTTCGTTCAAATTCTCTATTTTTTCTGTCCTTTTACGTGTTGGAAGTCCAACTATGTCTCATGAACAATCCTATTGAAATTATTGCATTGCAGTCTCAATGGGAAGCAGTTAAACAACCATTAGTCTTGGTTCTGTTTTGGATTGCTGACACAATTATGCTGCCCCAAAGAGAGATATCAAGACAAAAACTCTCATCACTTCACTGCCAACCTCACCACTGCTGAGCAATGTGTGTGTGACTTACACCACTTGGCATCAGTCAGAGGGTAAATCAACATTTACTACTACTAAGTGCACTAGTGCTCAGCTTTCAGCAGCCAATCTGGGAGATTAAGGTGACAGCGTAAATAACGAAAGAAAACTGATCCCGACACCTTGAGGAAAATGGTTATTTAACTCCTCTGAATTCCCTAACAACTGTTAGAAAAAAAAAGTTACAACCAAGTCTAACACAACAGACAAGTGAGACTGAAACAGTGGCTTCACAGACATAAAATGGGCATTTACTTCCTGCCTTATTTAACCCTAAAAAATCTGCAGCAAAAACATTACACAAAAAGTCCTGTAAAACACAGAAAATTGGAAGATTATCCACCACATCTTTTAAAGGGCTAAATCTTGTTTTCAGAGGTTCTTACATCTAACAATCGGACACTGAATAAAATCAGTGGCCAGTAGAGTTACATAAATGCTGAGAGATTTGGTAGTTGGTTTTGGGGCTTTTTTAAGTGATACATTTCATTTCCAAATTGTATCAAACCTCTGGTTTCCTTTCCTACCATCCTGACTCCTCCATTTCATTCCTGTTTAGAGTAAAGCAAAGAGCCTGTGTAGAAGTTGATAAATTCTCTATGCTGCTCACATAGGACAAGTTTTGTGCTATGAAAAGGAAAACATTCTCATTAATAAGCAGCTTTAATAAGTCCAGCTTAAAAATGATGCTTATAAGCTTCATACACATGTCCCGGTGTTCCCTGTGAACAGATAAAGGAAAATTGACCCGGTGGAAATGACTTCCCATAATTATATGCTTCTGAAAAGTTTTGGGATTGGGAGCAGAATGCATAATTGGGTCAAATCATACCTTTTACATTCCACACAAAATACTATAATTTATGGTGCTGAATAGCAAAAATTAAACCCGAGTAGCTCATCCCAGCACGTTTGCTTCTCACTGAACCAAAATGAGCAGATCAGCAGGAGCAAAGGGTCCTTCAGCACCGCTGCAGGTCGAGTCACTGCTGATGCTGTATGAGGAGCAGTGTTTCCTAAATCACTAAAACTACTTCTGTGGGGATTAGAATGTGCTCTGGGTGCTCAGGGGTGATGAAAATGTGTGTATTTTTCAAGACCTGCTGAGATCAAAAAGTCATGCTGTGTGGCCATTTCCAATAACGTCAGACAATCACATGCACAGACTGAGAAGGTTAGATGAGGGAGATGGAATAAATGATGAAAATTTGGTCAGAAAAACATGGGTTTTTTCACCCAGAAGGTGGTCGGGCACTGAACAGGCTCCCCAGGGCAGTGATCATGGTCCCAAGGCTGCCAGGGCTCAAGAAGCGCTTGGACAACTCTCTCAGGGACAGGGTGGGATTGTTGGGGTGTCCTGTGAAAGAGCAGGATTGGACTGGATGATTCTTGTGAGTCCCTCCCAACTCAGCTTATTCTATGGTTCTTTGACATTTATGAATATTCTAACAAAGCCCAGGACTAAACAGAAGGAAGGAAGAAAGAAAGGGGCAAACCTCATAACAGGACAGCAAAATATTCCAGTATAAGGGATAAATATGCTCATAAAATCCTTGACATTTTATCTGTCATCAGGGAAGCTTCTGGTTAACTCTCAAATGCAAATGTGCAGGCCTGAAGTATGTCCCGAGTCTGTTATAGCAAAGTATGTATCAATACACTGTAAATACTAATTACAATTGAATATACACAGCCCATATTGTCATTATAAATACTTTGAGCAGAATCTATTGGGAAAAAATCATTATATGCTACTGATGGCATTTGTTTGTAATTATGTTCTCTGAATCACATCTTCAGTATTTTCAAAAATCAATGGAATTTCCTCTTTAAGCTGAAAAACTGCAAAGAATATATCACATCTTTTTGGTTTGGTAATTGCTACTAATCTAAGAGTTTGATTTACAAACAGAAAAAAAAAGTGTTATTGAAAACAGTTTTTATTCTTAATGCAAACCTTTGTCAAAAGCCTGTAATCTGACTGCTACACTTTGGTCGAATGACTTGAAGCCTTTTCTAAGAGATACAATTTTGCCTTTAATTGCAATTTTCATTCAGAATCCAACTAATCAATTCACTAATCCCACTGCTAGAATTTAGGAGACAACTTGCTTTTGGTATATCAGCCCTGGCAGATCAGCCAGGAATTGACATGGGAAATTATTTATACTCTTGCCCCTCCAAGTTCAAAGCACGTGGCAGAGGCAGCAAAGCACAGGATTGATCAAAGCTCCCGGGAAAGAAGTGGAGGGAAATGAAATGCGTGTCCTCAAACACCTCCATCCCTTTCAAGCATCCCTTTAATAAATGCATTGCACAAATCAATGGCAAACAGGTCTAAAACAGGAACTGAAGATCCGGATCATTAGATGGCTCAGGGACCTTAAAATTAATAGGGACTGTTAATTTGGCAATTGAAAACCTGACAAAGCGCAGTGTGCTTTTCAAATTAACACATGGTTAATGTAGCCAAGGGTACAGATGCAGCTGCAGTGTCCCACTCCTGTGGTGCCATGGCTGTGTTCTGCAGAGCTGAGTGACAAGTGACACCTCTGGAGAACCAGTTTGCTGGGTCTTACAGCCCATAAGCATCAGACTGTGTCCAGTTCTGGGTCCCTCAGTTCAGGAAGGATATTGAGGTCCTGGAGCAGGTCCAGAGGAGAGCAACGAGGCTGGTGAAGGGACTGGAGCACAAGTCCTATGAGGAGAGGCTGAGGGAGCTGGGGCTGTTCAGCCTGGAAAAGAGGAGGCTCAGGGGAGACCTCCTCACTCTCTGCAACTCCCTGAAGGGAGGGGGGAGCCAGGTGGGGGTTGGTCTCTTTTCCCAGGCAACTCTCAGCAAGACAAGAGGGCTCAGGGTCTTAAGCTGTGCCAGGGGAGGTTTAGGTTGGATATTAGGAAGAATTTCTTTACAGAGAGGGTAATCAGGCATTGGAATGGGCTGTCCAGGGAAGTGGTGGATTCTCCGTCCCTGGAGGTTTTTAAGATGAGACTGGATGTGGCATCAGTGCCATGGGCTGGGAACCACAGCGGGGTTGGATCAAGGGTTGGACTTGATGATCTCGGAGGTCCCTTCCAACCCAGCTGATTCTATGATTCTGTGATTCTATGACTGTGCTTTAATTTGTTGTTTCGTGTACAGCAGATCCACAATTCCCAAAGATCAGAGGCACTGGGTATATCCTGAAGAGCACAGAGCAGATGTGCACATCCCAAGATCTGAACTTAGGAACACCTCAGGCCCAGCAAGTACCAAAATTGCTGGGTTTTCTCCAAGTCTCTGCTGGAAACCTTAATTTTTTTCACCAAGACAAAGGATTGCAACCCTCTCTGAGGAAAAACTCCAGTTGCTGGGAATAAGGCCTTCAGAATCCCAATGCTGTTGAATGAAACTCATCTTCTTGGTGTCCATGGGGGATAACTGATCACAGGGAAACCAGAAGCTCATATAAAATGGCAAGAGAGGAGGGTATTCTACCATATGTTTTCTTTCCTCTTTAGAGGGGTAAACATAAGATACAATGAAGTTTCACAGCATTTAGAAAATATATGTTATTTTTAGAACGATTTCTTTACCTGTTTTCCAGCCTCTCCACTAGGTTTTCTTAGCAGCAAGGGAAAAATAGAAGTTTTTTATAGGTTGTTTCAGACAACAAGAAAAATTGGTGGTTTAAAACTGTCATAGTTTTCCTCCCTCTTAGTAATTCCTAAATAGTAAACCATAATCTTGTTATTTAATTCTATTAAATCTTCTAAATCTGACGGAAATATAACAGCAGTACATTGCTTTATTTGTTCCCATCCACAAATACAATCTGTATATGAATACAGATCACCTGGGTATTATGGATACATAATGCACTTAAGAGATATCTACAACAGCAGGGCCTTAAATAGATAATAGGTATTTTCCATGCATTGCATTCAGATATCTGAATTACCAGTGTGTAAAACAAATATTAAGAACAATGTCAAGAGCAGAGGTTGGGGAGAATTCTGCAAAGATGAACCAGCTCTGGTTTGCAAATTTAAACTGCAAACACAACTGCAGAGCAGGGTACACCATATCACATTTGTTAACAGCAAAAACTAGCAGAAATATCTTGTATTTCTCCAAGCTTATATTTCTCCGTGCATATAACCAGTTCAAGGAGAGGTTTCTGGCTCCACAGCACCTTGTGCAATATTTTACCCTTCTTTCCCACTCAGAAGCCTTCAGTCCCAACTGGAACGTTTGATGTTCTGTATTTTAGAGCTGCACTTCAGGAGAGTTTGAAGCAGAACATTTACCAGCCCTGGCTCCTGGTGCCAGCAGACTAACAAATCTAGACAAAATGTTTTGAAGATGATAGAAATGCTCTCAGAGAAGAAATGTCCCTATGGGGAAACCTCAAAGGAACAGGATTCCATTAATGTGTCTGTCCTTGCAAACTTTCAGTCACACACCTGCACAAAATAAGTGTTGTCTCTACCTACTGAGACCTGTTCTGTACTCTGCAGAAAAACTGAAAAACCCCTCAAAAGAAGAAGATCCATCACGTGAGTCTAAACATATGGTGTTTTACATGAACTGAGATGAGCAAATTATCTGTTGAAAATTCCTAAACTGAAGTCACATCTCTCATTAATGAGCTACTAAAAAAAAATAAATCAATACATTCACATAAATACAGCTTAATTTTAAGGAATTTGTCTAATTAAGAAATAATTAGTAATGACCTGAGTAAACCAGGACAAATACAGCAAGACTTTTATCATTTACATGCTAATAAAATGATGCCAAGTAAAATTTCCATATTAGAAGTCTCTTCACACGGTGCTCTCTAAATATTTATAACTTCAGTCCTCTAAACCTCTCACTCATTTGCTCTTATGCACCCACAGTTCCAAGATCAACAAGTAGCCATGGAAATCAAGGTCTTTCCAGCAATTAGAACATTAAGATTCTGATTTTTTACCAAATATGTAAATAAGAGAGATTTTTTTCTGTATTAGGAGGAACAAGATAAATGGAAATTTGAACAACCAAACTTCAAAAATGTCTGTTACATTCTGAATGTTGATAATGGACTAGGAAAAGATCAAAATAGCAAAATAGCAAGGCCAGACCTTCAAGACTTTGACTTGAGCCACAGGACAAATCAAAATACCCACTGCAACATATTTGCACACTTAACAAAGAATCAAGAAGCTCAGAGCTCGTGCACTTATTCAGAAAAGCAAACAAAAATAGACACCTAATAAGAGGTGAACCAGGACCATTCATAAAGACCAGATTAATAGTTCCTGCTCGACCTATGGTTAGTTTGCAAAATGCCAACACATCAAAATGGGTTCAAGAAAAGTTTATGAGCAGAAAAAAATTTCCAAACAAAGTCTGACTTGCACCAACCAGAAAAAGAGATGTTCCCATTTTTCCTGTAAACCCTTAAAATGCAATCATGCACATCTGAGTACAGAGCACCCCAAAACATGGGGAAAAATTGCACAGAACTTGGGTCCACAAAGTAACAGGTAGGATAGACTCGAGCTGTGGGAGTTCACTTGGTCTTTCCCTCCCCTCCACTCAGACCTGCCCTGCCCTTCCTAGAGAGGCTCAATCCAACAGCAATCCCTGGGAACTGCTGCCATGTCCATCCCCACACACAGCTGGGAGAATTCCCAAGGATTGCAAGGCAAGACTCCTTCCTTTCCCTGCAGGAACACACGAGGGCTGGGGAAAGGGCAAAATGTCTCCTAGATATTGATGTTGCATCTGGACCAGTGAACCCTCAGCAAGATATTCCAAGGGCTGCAATAACACAGACAAGGAAAAGAAACAAATAAACTGATCGTGGTAAAGAGTGAAGTATCACCATGACATTTAATTGCCTCATAATACAATTAATATGCACTAATAAAAGTGGTTTCACAGGCTATTAACATAATATGACAAAAAACGTTATTAGTCTCCTCTTGTCTTACTGAACACATCATTATTCTTTCCAGGAGTGGGGTTTTATTAGAAAATAATAATAATTAAAAAAAAATACAAACAAACAAACCAAACTAAACAGCCACGAAACCAAATTTTGTGCCATTTGCTACTGTGTCAGTAAACTCAAGTTTTTCTTTCGTTCTTACTGCTGTGTATTCCCACTCCCCACTCTTCACTAAGAAATCCTAATTTCGCCTGGTGTTTGGAGTCTGTGTTATTGTCAGGATGGAAATCCCAGCCCACTGCCTTGTCCTGACAGTTATAGGTTATAAACAAACCTTTCTGATTTTTCCCTTGAACAAAACCTCTCTCTCTTCCTCCTCCAAATGACACAACGGTGCTGTTGAACAGCAGGAACGTCAAAGCCACGCAAGCAGTCAGAACTGAGAGCAAAGCAAATGCCCTCCAACAAAACTAACTGTTGACTTTTGCATGTTTTCCACATAAATGATATGAGGATGCTACTGGCTTCTGAAAGGAATCACGGTGCCCTGCTGATATCTCATAACATTAAGATGTATTGAATAACATACAGTATGAATTGAATAGACTATTTCCAGTCAAAATGGTAAATTGGAGAGTTTATATACAATATTTTATTCCCTCAAGGCAAAATGGGAGAATATACATAAGAATAACATGAATTTTAACTTCATTTCCTGTCAGGTTTTCTTTTTATCCCAGAAACCAACCTTTGGAGAAAGAGAGATATTTCCAGTAGTTGGAAATTCCATTTATATCCCGGCTGTGCAAGCAATTATTTAAATTGTAATTTTAAGAAATGGGACTCCACTTAAAATTGATATGCTCCCAAGTTAGATTTATGCACTCAGTTATGGTGATCACCTTGGGTTTGACCTTGGGAAACAATCAATGGTAGAAAGTTCCCATGAATTCAGGAGTGTGGTCACACAGATCTCAGTGAAGGATCTGGACCTTTCCTTCTGCTGGGTTTGTTTCTGCTTCCAGGTTTGACGGTGTTTGATCTGTTAATACTCAATCTTTTAGTTTCATAATGGGAGAAAAAAAATTAAAAATATTATGTTTAAGAAACAATAGCTGGTTTTCTCCAGTTTGTGACACCCCTGTGTCTAAATCTTGTCAGCTTCTCACTGAAAAGTTCATGTAGAGGTAACTAAATTGCAAGTAATGCTGCCAGAAAATACTAATAGCTCTTTGAGTCAGTGTTCATTCCTCTCTCTGTAGTCAAAATATAAAATTAATTCAAAACAGCCCTCTCTGAATTTACCTGGTACCCTACCATGTCAACACATTAAAGAACATATATGTAAACACAGCAGGATAAAGAAAAAACACACATCTCATGCCCTCTCTGCACATACATGTGGAACATAAAATACAGAGATCTTTTTCTCTGCATCTTATATAAATAAATAATTTTCTGCCTCATTAATAATTAGATTTTATAGCTCCAAGAGAACTCTTTTTTGTTGTTGTTTTTTGGTGATACTTTCTTTTCCCCTCACTAAGTAGTCAGGATTCCTCCTTGAAACTTTGCACTCTGCCATCACTGCAAGGTTTTTTGGTGGAACAGATGCAATTTGAGAGCACCAGTATTTTAACAGGTTTGCTCTGTGTATTAATGATGCAATTAAAGCACATTTTACTAAAATTTACATCCCTACAAGACCAAATCCCTCCTCCCATGAAAGAGTGCCTTCATTTTTGGGGATATTAGTGGGACATGACTGAGGTCTGACATTCCCCATCAGGTTTCAGCTCAGGACAGAGCAGATCCCTGACACTTCAGGCCAACCTGCCAGGGCAGAAAACCAAGATTAAACTACATTTCAGACCAGCCTTGAAGTCAGAGGCAAACCTGTGGTTTTCCTTGTGAAAGGGCAGCATGTTTGTGTGCTGTCCACAGATCTCCACCCTGCCCATTGCATGGATTCAGTATCAGGGTATGATAAATCATTCTGGAAAGGATGTGGCTGCACTAAACCAGGTTCACACACAAGACAAATTCGTTCTTCTGCACACAATAAATTACAGCTGTTCCCTTCAGGGGCTTGGCTGCAGCAACACTTTCTGGATCTGCAAAAATGCATTAAAGCACTTACAAATCTTGCTCACAAAACACTCCTCAGCACCTGACCAAGCTCGTTTTCCTCCTCACCGTGAAGCATTTCCATTATTTGTTGCAAATTCAACACAGAAATAGAGTCCATTAGGACTGCAGCACCCCCTCAGTGTCTGGCTCAGTCACGTGTACCCCGAAGTGAGGCAGCTCACACTGAGAGCTGGTGGCTGTTGATGGCTCTGAAATCTCTGGTCTCATCTCAACCTACTTGTCATCCAATTTACAGAAACAATACCACACAGAACTACAGACTCCCAATTTGCTTTTTCAGTCCTGTTAACATAAGTTTTCTAAATATCTCAGTCTGTCACCACCAGTTGCAAGGCATCCTTTAACAGAAGTGTGCTCTGTTGGTATAAAAAAAGCTGAGAGCTGATTTCACACCTCTGCTTGTTAAGTATTTTCTAAAGCAAATAAAGCTCTTTACTTAAAAAATAATTAAAACTAACTCTTCATTAGCAGTTCAAATTGCCTAGGTAAATTTGGTCACAGCTCTAATTTGCACACTTTCACTGAACAGTTTTATCAAGCTGCTTCCTTTCATTGCTTGCAGAGGATCACTTTGGGATTATTTCTCTTCCACACATATTTACACTTGGCAAGCAGTTATGAAAAAGCCAATCAACAATGGCAACACCCTTTAAAACCTTGAGATTGGAACCTCCCAGTGGCACTTAAGAGGTTACAGAACTGGGTTTGTCCTGTACTCAAGGAATGCCCAACCCAAAATCTCATGCACCTCAGCAAAAACTCAATGAAATATTGTTCCCAATTCTTCTGTACCTACAAACTTTGAGTAAAGAACACGTAGTTTAACTCAGCAACTTTGTCACCTTGGTCATGGTAATCCATCTATGCAACTCTTCCTCCTTTTACCTGCATGAAAGCATTCTGCCTACATTATCCAGGTAAATGTGAGGGTTTGAAAATGAGCTCAGGCGTTTAATTAACAGATTACCCCATAATCACTGGTTTTCAGACCTCTGCTTTCACTGACCCTCTATTTGACCCTTTGTTTCCCAATTCAGTGGTGTTTTATCAACACTGAACACAAGCAGCCTTCCAGCTTCACTGGAATCCTTTAGCCCTGTTATCACAGCTCTTTATACAAGCACTTGATTTATTTTGCTCAAAGACAGAACTGAAAAGTCACTAATATTTCTTCCCTGCTGGAATCAGGAAGGACTGTGGGTCTGAAGTGAACTCTGAATTGCACAGATTATTGGCAGCTTTTGGGTGGTGTGTGCCTCCTTGATTTGGACTAGAAAATCCATCCTAAGTCTCCCCACCAGGTCCCTTCATCTACTTTTACACATCTGCACTTTTCAATAGGAAATAAATAAATTATTCGCCATTGTCTGAAATTTCTGAGTAGTCTTATTTATTCAAATTTTGAGAGAAAACCAAATATGCTTGAGAGCACATTTGTACAACTGAACACCTTTTGCTCCCACTAAATAGGGGCTCTAGGCTACCTCTTATCTCCCCAGCCCAGAAGCAATTCAATAACGTGCCCACAGTCTGCTTAAGCCCCTTCTTCAGAGCATCATTTGGTGGTTTTGTCAACAGGCTGCAGCGAGCCCCAAAGCAAAACCATTCAATGTAAATCCCCTGGTGTACTCTGACCCAGAGAATTCCTATCAGGATGCTCTTTATCAAACCCCTTCAGAAAGAAAAATGAGTTCCTACACACTTTCCTAAAACAGGCTGGCACAACATTGTCCCTGCATCCTCCTGCTCTTCTTCAGAAACAGCTCTCACTTAAAACTGAGGCTGACTGACATTCTCTGACCTTTAAGAAGACAAACCACAAAATTACAGGGAAGAACACACTGGGAGCATCTCCCTTTTTCCTCTGGTAAACAGGATTGCATTAGCATAGTTCCATACACACGAGAGAAAAGATTACTAATGGTTACATTTCACCCTGGTGGCATTTGGAGCTTTGCTGTCTCACCCTGGCACAGGTTCGTTTTCTCAGTAGAAACCATCACATTTTCAAATTTGCAGATGATTAAGTTAGAACTGCTTTGGCAATTAATCCCCCCAACATTAATATTTTGGTGAAATTTCACTTACTTGTCCATTTTTGATCAATTTAACTGGATTCCTAAAAAATAAACTTATAAACCAATTGCAGAAATAAGTCTATTTCAGGGGGATGTCATTAATACAAGCTGCCTTATATTCCTCTTGCCAGCTTGAGTTTCTTTTGCTAAAAAACAAATTTTAAACTCCTCTGAAAACACAGTTGTCGTGCAAATGGGCAGCACCAAAGAGATGGCAGGCCCTGACCCTCAGACAGAATTTTTCATTCTATTTCAAAATATTTTCCAGCTTTTACTAGAAATAAAACACTTGCAGAAAGAAGGGATTAACTCAGACAATCATCTGTGTGGAATCCAGTTCCCCTCTAATTTAATAGTTTTTCTCTAGTAATGAATACACAAAAAACTCCTACAAGTTTTTCAACATTCCTTCAGGAGAAAGAGGGCAGAAAAAAAATCCACAGAATTTCAAACATTCAAAGAAAAAAACAAATTTTTGCAATCCATTAAATATTCTTAGCTAATGTAAAACATTTTGAGGTGGTCAAACCTGCAAAGTTTTATGAAATACTGTGATCACCAAAGCTCTGTTTTGTGCCTTATTAACATTTTTAAATTCTCACCCCTTGAGTACATATGCATTAACATAGGGAGTAAATCAGTGCCCAGGCACAGCATCCCTCTGTGTAGAAGGATTCAAACAGATTTCATCCTTTTATAGTATTTATAAAATACTTTTTATATGATATATTATTTTATATTATAATCATCACTGATTATACACTTGATAGTACGATGACTTGTAAAGAACTTGTATTTTTTCACGGTGATCTATTCTTTCCTTGTTTGCCTTCTGCTTTGATACTTCTCTCAGAACATCAATACTGGGCAGGGAGAAGCTCAAACAAAACCACAAAACACTTTCTGAGAGAAAGTTAAGGACTTTTCAGGTTATTCATCTTTCAGAGTACCAAGGAAATCAGGGAGAAAATCCTGCTGTCTCCCTGACACATCTTCATTGGAAAACAATGGGCTGGACTCAAAGACAGAGTCATCAAGCCGAGGGTTCTCCTGCAGAACTTTTCAACTCGGTTTTGCTCCACAGGGTGCTGGGAGCCCGCAGAGCAGAGGCTGTGGAGCAGCTTAGGAACACTCCAGCCTGTCAGGCTGCACATCCACATTGCTCTGGATAATCTGCTACAACACACTATTTGTGCATAACTTACATGGCTTCAAAAAGGGTCCTCCAGGGAAAAGGTTTTGTCTTAATTTAGGTGTATCTTTTGCCAGATCAGATAGCAGGGCCGTTTGCATTTTGATGTGTTGAGTTGAAAAGTCTACTCTGGCTTTCCAGCACAAAAATATTCAAGGTTTCTACCAAACACATTAAGGTGGGAAGCTACTGATAAACTAAGAAACAGCTGGTAAATGAAGACAAGGCACAGTGTTAAAAAGAGAAACTGCAGTGTTTTCCCTGCAAGAAGGACGTCAGCATCTCCCATAAACCCCGTGTGAGCGGTTAACACACATTTCACTGCAGACCCAGAGAAGAAGTGGATGTTTAAGTGTTGAAAACCAACATATGGTAAATTTTAGCAGTGCTGTTTGGGGAAGGATGACTAGTCATCTGACTGGCAAAGTTTCCCAGAGGAGGAGGGACAGCACTGAGAGTACAAGTATCGATCAGAGCTCGGCAGAACTCAGCAGAGGTCAGGGACAGCAGCCAGGGCTGTCCCCAGAGCCAGTGCCCCACCAGGGGCTTCCTGCTGCCAGAGGCATTGGAGATCAGTTCCCCAGGCTGTGACACAATTCCAGGTGGAATTCTGCTGCTCCTCTGCATCCAGGTGGCCAGACACAGTTTATCTGACTGCACATTTCCAGAGCAAGATAGAGAACATGAACTGGCAGAGCCTCTGTTCACAGTATGCATTTCAGGACAGTGTGGAGCAGTAATTTTGCAGATCTCAGAGCTCATTTGTTAGAGATTCAATGGAGAGAAACACGGCATTTATTGACAAGGAAAGGTGATGTACATCTGACAGAAATATCTGCTAACATTTTCATACTATCAGAATCTCCTTTATCTCTATTAAAGATATCCATTACTAAAAGTGGAGTTCCATAGTACATTCCATTGACTGTTTGACAATAATGAAGTATAACTCTGTAGTACCATAGTGGCAACTTTCCCAAAATATGTCCTTTTGTCCAAACAAAATTTCACATTCACAAATCAAATGCACAATGTTCAGACAGCATTTCTGCTAAAGATAAACGGCAGAAGTTCCATTCAGAAAGCAGAGGAGGGTTTCAGCTGCATGTAAAAATAAACCCATTTACCACTTCCAAAAGGACAAATGTTTCTTCTGGAAGTTTTCTAGGACAGTAGCTGCAATTCAGTCCTCAATTTAACTGCACATCTTTCAAGAGCAAACACAAAAAACACACACCATGGACACAGAGGCAGAGATGTTATTGCTGTGAGCACTCACCTCATAATTGGCAATGGCTTCTCTGTCGAGGGTTCGGGTCACAGACACATCCCCAGTGATCTCATTGATCCTAAAAATCCCTTTTGGGTCTTGATCCACTCCCTTCCCAGAGAGTCGAAACTTTGCTCCCTCTGTGCCTTCACTTCTGATGACCTGCATGGCAGAAAACAGGGAACAGGCCATATTAGAACATCTTTGAAAATCATTCTAAAACCACTGCAGTAATTTCAGTCTTTTACCTAATGCTGAGGTGTATTCCCTGACAATAAAATGTAACTATAAAATAGGATTTCAATCATGCAGAAGACACTGTGCAGTTCTTGTGCTAAATCCTGCAAAGGCTACTCATGTCCTTAGCCAGTTCCTATGTTATCTTTAGTGTCTTCTATTTAACTACTTAAAGTTTCTACTATTCCATCACTGCTGTGGTCACCCTGTGTCTAGAATTTAATGTTTTATTTAATGTTATTTTTTTTAGTCAAATAGATAAAAACAGCACAACCTTACAAAAAAAAATAAAAGGAAAAAGAAAAGAAAGGAGACATATTGTACTGATTGTCATGGAACACACTTATTTCACAACAACCTTTACCATACCAGAGAGCCATCACACAAGATTTTCCAATTAGTCCGTCCTTTTTATTAACCATTGTGAAGACACTACAAAACAGACTATTTTCAGGTTATTTTTTCCCCCCTCTACTCCTTTCTACACTCTTCCTTTCCCAGGATTTTAAATTAAGGGAAAAAAAACTCCACACGAAAATATCTGAGTATCCTGCCCAGAACTCTGCTTAGTCACACAGCTGGAATTAGTCCACTTCCCAAATTTGTACATATGGATAGTACACACAACTCCTTGTTACTATCACCTAAAAATCCCTAAAAATCCGATTTCAAGTCAGCCTCACGTTAGTGACAGCACCATTTACAAACTTCCACAGCCACACAATGTTGGTTATAAGCTCCACGCTTTACAAGTTTGTGTTTGTACATCAGAATCTGAAGGATTAGCAATTAATCTTGCCCTTCAAGGCTGACTATTTTGCCAACTCGTTCCTTCCCGCTGCTGTTTCATGTTCTTTTGTTTTCCAGCAATTTCACATCACTAATATTTCTGCAGAAACGTTAAATCAAAAATTTATATGCTGGTCTGAATCACAGCTCAGGAAAAGGAAGGGAAAAAGTCGCCTTAGAAGTCTGGCCCTGCTCCAATTTGGAGATAATAAATATGCAGGTTGTTTAATAACGTCCCCGAGGAAATAAATGTTTGCTGCCCTATTGCTGTGGGTTCAGCAACACTGGTTTGCAGATTACTGGGCAGTGAGATTTTGACTTAACTCCATAATCATTATTCCTTTATTTTAATTGAGAAAAAAAATTGCCACAAGTTATGAAATAGGAAATCAGCATTTTCAGAGATAAAGTTTCCATTCGCAAACCCTTTGGGGATGGGAGAAATTTCAAAGTAAAAACCTGCTTCACTTTTTTTTTTTCATTCCTCTTTCCAACGCTCAGAAACGCTAATGGAAGAAATTTCCTTGTGTATTTTTGAGGGTGGGATGCCAAACCAACACTGCAGGTGACAAAAGGGCAAAGTCACTTTGTGATTCCTGGTTTTGTGATGAGATGGAAACCTAATGTCTCCTACTGAAAAGCTGCCTGCTGGTCAGTCTGGTATTTTTTACATAAAGCCTAAAAACATCTGTTTTTCTCAACATAAAGCTGTGCTCGAGATTTTGCAGTGCCATGATCATCGCTCACTTTTTTAGGAAAAAGATGAATTGATGTCTGAGACTTATTCCAAGCCAAGTGCACCTTCCCAGGAACAGTGGTTTGAAAGGCCTGAAATCAGCCCCAGGCCAGCACAAAAATCGAACTTAGAGATGTTTCCACTACAGTCATTTCCACCAGAGCCATCAGATATTACCTGTTTATGACAAATTTAAGATGCAGTATAGGCACAATGCCCCAGTTCTAAGAAGCCACAGAAATAAAGCAGAACAAATGTTGAGCACTGCAAGGGAATTTATCAAAAATCTGCCAGACAGAAAGGCAGAAGTAGAATAAGAAAGAATAAGAATAAGAAAGAATAAGAATGGTCCCTGAAAACCTGACTGGAAGGAAAATTTCTTCTCAACTTCAAATCTAGCAAAGATCTTAACCTTGAATCTGATTGCATGACATCCCAACGTGGTGCCTGAAAGATTTGTACTCCTTGGAGCTCTGACACATCCCATATCTCAACCCCACCAATATACAGGAACAACAGAGTTCCCAGCCAGCAGAGTTGTTCTTGATGTGCCCACTCAGCTTTTTTAAAGCTTCAGGGATCTGTCACATTCAGGGTGCAACTCTGTGCAGACCTTTCTCTTTTATCTGTGCCTTATACGTGTCTGTGCATCCAGTTATTGCACAGCACCTCGTGCTCGATGTTTTATCACAGCCCCGGCGCTGCTCCGTGTGCCACGGCATCGCTGTCATCTCACAAAAAGTAATTTTCAGATTCTTAAAACCGCTTAATTAGCCACAAGAGGGAGCTGCAAACTCCCAGGAATACAAGGGAGAACATTAACATCTCCTAATTAAGATGCTTATATAATGGCTGCATAGTTCAAAGAAAGTGCATTTCCCAGTTTGCACTAAGCTCAGTACAATGAAAAGTTTAATAAAAATCAGGCTTAATTTGCCATATGGTTTGGTGCTTCAACAAGAGCAAAGAAGAAAACAGGAGGATTGTCTGACATCTCCTCTGGCAAGACTGATATTCTGAACACTGGCATAAACACAGCACTGCTCACATGAAAATGTCCTCGCTCACAATGCACTTGCAGAACAATGCTCTCCCCATTTCCTGGCTGAGATAAAACAAGGCCAGATTATTACTGCTGGAATGTTTACTTCGGGGTTTCATTTCTTACATTTCTGAAATGCACAAATGAAATCCCACAGTCACAGCTACCTGAAGCCCCGACAAGAAACAGTTATTTTCATCATTTTTTTTTTCACAGCTTCAGGAACTTCAGGGCAGGCTCTAAAATTGGAAATGTCTGCACCACACAACAGTGTTGCATAGAAAGACTCTTCATTCTTAGGGATGATCATTAAGGCAGCACAAGCCCCTGTGAGAGAATATGGAAAAGGCAGTCACACCCTGTTTAGGTTCCCACTTTCTACCTGATTCGTTTTCCCTTGTTTAGATCTCACAATTCAGAACAGCCTTGACTTCACATGGGCAGATGGCACAGACAGAATTGATGCCAGCTGAGCATCCCACAATAATACAGACTATTGAGGGCTATTTCCTCACCCAGGACCCAGGGGACAGTCCCAGATGTAGACTTAGATGCCACTCCCTTCCCCACATTTTTCCCACCTCGAGGTTATGTCAGAGAATAAATGTACTGGGAAGTGAAGTGATCCACACCACAGGTATAACACCATGACAGAGCGGCATTTTTATTTTCCAAAAAGGCAGAGACTCTATGACTCTGCTCAACTAAAAGACACTTTCAAGAAAACAGAGCATTACGCAGCTGACAGGACCTGCTTTTTGCTGAACCATGGCCAAAACATATTTCCCAAGTGCTATTTTTCAGCTGACATTATGTATCCCTTGCAGCTAAACTCATTTCTGCAATGTGATCCCCCTGTTGTTACGGGTTTATCACAAAAGTAAATCAGTGTTCTCAAGAGAGGAAGAGAAATGGAAGTACAAAAAACCCACACTGCCCCCAGAGAGAAACTTCACAGTTCTGCAACCCCAGCAAATCTGTCCTAAGCAGCACCATCCTCCTTTACCAGTTTCATTCTTTAAAATGTGTTTGCCTCAACCACTTCCATGATTTCTTAGTTCTTGGCACCAGGTGAATTCGAGATGCATCATATTAGTTTCACTCTTTAATTAGAAAACAAATTCCACCCTCAGACAGGAATATTTGGTTCACACCTCTGTTCTTTTCATTCCACAGTGTTACAGTGTCTCACTGGTTGGGGTGTTTTTTACTTAGGGTTGTTTGGTTTTGGTGTTTCCCACTTCCCCATTCCTCCTAGGAGGCAAATATATTCATGGAATATTTAAAGGCAAACTATTTTTTTCCCTTTAATCACTGTGTTCCACAGGAGCAAAACAATGGTTTAGGCCAATTGTTTAGATACTGCATAAATATTTAAACAGACACTTCCTGTCCTGCCATACTGAAAATCACTCTTTACAGTCAGAGGCTCCATCTGCTCCACACTGACTCAAATACTCTTTCAACCAAAACAAATGCAAAATACTCCCATGGTTATTCAAAAGCATCAACCAACAGAACCTGCTTGGGTGCTGCAAGCTGAACATGCCAAACCTGGGGCTAGAAAGGAATTCGTATGATCTGCTGAATTTATTAATTTATCAAGAAAAATTAATATCTCCATTAATTAAACCTGACCTTTGCTTTCTCTCTGATTAGGATTTTCTCCAGATTCACTCCATGTACAGGTGATAGCCAAGAAAAACCAGGTGATTTATTCTTATCATGGTAGCAGAAATTATAAAGCTTCTCTGAGCAACTCTGTCCTTTGTTCATGATAATTAGGGATAAACCCAACACTCTGCATATGACAGGATACCTTTCAGGTAACACTTTTTCATGTTCCCAAACATAAACAGCCTTGCTCTCAGCTACATTTTATTATCAACCAAAACACATCTGGACAAGTGTCCACTCAGGATGTCATCTCAAACAACAGCTGAGCTGATGGAGACAAGAATGAACAATATTTCCAAAGTTCAAATAAACAGCAGAACAAAACTTCAGCAATTAAAGATGTTCGTGCAATACAACAACTCAGGCAGTGTCAGAGTCTTGAATTTCAAAACATTTCCAGGTCAGTTTTCAGTCTCCAGTCTATGCATGAGGCAAGATTTTCAAGGCTATGAACATCTCCACGTGCTGCCACTGCAAAGCTGAAATCAGCCAGTCACTCAAATCCTAATATTTGTGCACTCCAGAAACCTTGGACACGGAAAGGAAAATGAAATTCAACCAGCAATCTGAATATACAAGAGTGGCCCAACCTCCCAAGGTAACGGAACACAAGGTGAAAGAGTTTGGTTTCTGGGGGAACCAAAGCTGGGGAAAATTATATTTATTAGAGCAGAGATTGTTTCTGTGCCATCAACTCCAAGTATTTTGCTTGATGCTGTTGCCAGTCCAAATAGGAACACACATATACAGATCTCTCAGAGAAAGAAAAACATATATAGACAACAGACTTAACTCAGTAAAGAACCCATAATTTGGTTATTTTCAATTTTCCAGGTCTATTTTCTATGTCAGATCCCCAAGACTTAGTTTTAACTGGGTGAAACACATGACTGGAAAATGTTTTAATGTTGCACTTAAAGACACTGATTCGGCTGAATTATTGCCTGATGTTTTCAATCAATGAGATTACTTAAAACTTTAAACACAATGTCATTAATCCCTTAACTGAGTTTACATCCTGTGTCTGCTTCCGTGGATTATTTGTTATTTATTCTTATACACTCATACATTTTAAATTGAAGCCTCTTGAGAATATTATTGTATGATTTTTCATTTTTGTAATTCATTTAATTTCAATGCCTGATTTTGTTAGTTCCCATTTTACATCTCTGACAGTTGGTATAAAAGTTTCCACCTTCGAGGTATTGGTACACCCAGCACTAAATATTTCAGATATTCTACACAGATATTAAAAAAGCTTCAATTTAGCGATGCACTGTTGCAATAATACATGTGTTCCTGGGGTTTTTTTGTAATTCATAAGAGTCTTAAGAGAGCCAGTGCAAAAGAATGTAAGTAAGAAGTGATTGTTAATCTTGTAATATCTTTTAACATATGTAATATATTTTAACATATGTAATATGTTTTAAAATGTATGAGTGTATAAGAATAAATTACAAATAATCCACGGAAGCCAACACAGGATGTAAACTCAGTTAAGGGATTAATGACATTGTGTTTAACATTTTAACTCATATCATGGATTGAAAACATCAGGCAATATTGAAGTATTTTTGTTGGACTTGGGCTCTACATCCTACAAAAGGTACTGTACCAAATATGATTTCATTACACCAGTGCAAATATAACATTTTACCAACTAAAACCAACTTTAAGGCTGAAATTCGCCGAGGTTAATAAATTCCATATTTCAACAACATATCTTAATGTATGAAAATGACACAACACATTAAAACCTGGTGAAGTTGTTCCACCACGGGGGCTCCGTTTTTGAGGTTTTTTTAGGATAATCAACACAAATGGGACATTTGATATTCAACCAAAAAACTATCTACTCAACATAATGGCTTTTCATCCTAATTATGCATAAATGTTTACAAAATTCAGCTCAACTTTGCAGTGGGATGTGCAGGTGTTCAAGGGAAACAAACTGAATTTATGCACCCTGTGCACTGGTGGGGCCCTTCGGTCCAAGGTTCATTATTGCAGCTGAACACAGATGCAACAATTCCCCCGAAGAACCAGTTGCAGGGATTTAAATGTGAGGATTTAACCCACATAAAGAGCTAAAACTGAGCATTTTCTCATTGATGGGAGCAAAGCAATTCAATGAACATATCGAGATGTGCATTATCTTTTGTTGCAGGTAATTTCTCAGCTTCCTTTTGATTTATAAGGAGCAAGGAGGTTCATTACTAATAATTTTCATTTCCCTTGTTCCTAATAGTCTATTTTAAATATATTTCTGCAAACTCAGGATTCTGGACACAACAACATCTTCCTGCTGTCAGCACAGAGTTTACAGTTTTTTGTGATCTCAAAGGAAAAGGACCTAGAAGTGTTACTTGTCACAGAAGGTCTTGTTAGTTCACTGGTTGATTTGGCTTTTTAGTAGCCATTTAATCACCATATTTTAATTACCACTTAAGTTACTAACTAGCAAACCCTATTAATTGAAGGAATTCAAGGACCACTGCCTTCTGAGTGACAGCCAGATGGAGTAGCTCAAAAACTGTGCTTAGTTGGGAAAAATCTGGCTGTGATTGACAATATTAAATGAAGAAGAACTCAAAAGATCCTCTTAAAAAACAAACAAACAAATGGATTATTTGGATTGGTCTGTAATTGCAGAATTCAGGACATGGCACAGAATACACAATGTGCTCTTACCACTCATGGAGCTGAAAGCACAGGAAGTGGGAGAAAAGAGAACAGACCCAATTTACAGCACCTTCCCCCAGGTATTTCACTGTGCTGTTTATTCTGAATAAGATCAAAATCTTAATTCATTACTCAAGGCCACTCTTGCAGCATCCAAGCAAGCAGCATCCAAGCTCAGCTCCGGCTCTGGAAGCAGCAGGGGAGCATTTCAGCTGAGCCAACCCTCTGAGAGGGGCTGCAGAACTCTGCCCTGGGTCGGCCAAGGAACACCCAAACCCTGGCTGCTCCCCTCTCCCTGCAGCCACATTTACTGCCCACGGGATTTGGCTACAAAAGTTATCTTTAGATCCTCCATGCAAGAAGCAAAGAAAGAAATCAAGGTCTGGATTAAGTGGGAACCTCCAGCTGGGCAGAGTAATTGGAATTGCAGAATAAGACACTGAAGTTGCAGAGCCAACCTGAGGAGGTGAATAGGAGCAGTAAAGTGAGAAAAACAGAGCTGATGAGAATGATTCCCCTAAAACCCCTCTTGAAAATTAAGGCTCAGTTTAATTTGAAGAAATTTTTTGGAAGACTGTGCCTAATTTTATTTTGGCTTTAACTAGCAACCTGCCGAGTCTTGACTTTTGAAAATGTTTTGCAATTAAAATTAACACAGAGGAATAAGTACTCTATCAAAAGTATTTAATTTTTCAATTGAAGATATTAAAAAAAGAAATATCATGATGAAGGGTATTTTTTGCTAAATTTGGTTCCATTACATGAAGTCTATCTAATACTTCTGGACACTTTAAGAACCTGCTTAGCACCCAATTCCCATTTGTAGCAAGCAACCCACAGATCTAATTATAGATTTTCCTCAGTCACTAGTTCCCTAGGAAACAAATCCATGGCTCATGTCTTGTGCATGGAAGGTCATAGGAGGAAGATAAATATTTTTCTGTGTATAGAAACTTATCTAGAGGTCACAGGTCTGCATCTCAGCAGATGTTGGTGCTTCTGTCAAGGGCAAATGGCAACAACATCTGACATTTATCTGGGACATTTAAAACTTTAAACATTTTAATCTGATGAAGCACTTAATACTTCTATGAGTAACAGTGCTCTATGATACTTCATGCTGTAAATAAAGGATTTTAACTTTGGTTCTCTAAACTCATTTGAGGTTTTAACAACGGGTCCACCTCACTTTTCATCTAAAATGATTAACCATCAGATGTCAGTTCAAACCAGCTGTAAGTAGCTACAACTTATTAAAAATGATAGGCAGAAATGTAACAAAGTCATGAATGGTAAATATAATTTGTGTTTTCTCATATTGGCCCCTTAATTAACAATATGATCACAACCCAATGTTACCTACACGCCTGTAACTGCAACAGCCTCGGGGGGAAAAAAAGAATAATTAATGTTACTCTACTTATTATTTAGTTCTAATTCATTGCTGTAAAAATAGACAAAATAGAATTCATTGGAAACTCAGATATATGTGAATACAGAACTTGAACAAGGGTGAATTAGAATGATTCAAGGGTGGCAGAGGGAACCTTTGTCAGATTTTTCCTCCTCATTTGTAACACAAAACCACTGTTCAGCTCTATCCTGACCCACCCACAATGATGGCTTTAAAGGTATAAAATTAGGGGACAATCCTTCCCACACTCAGCATAATATTCAGCCTGACTTCAGATCAAATAAAGGATTTAAGCTAAGTCAGAGTGGGAAATGAGAAGGGAGCCTGTATTGCCAGCACGTCTCAAAAAACATGCAGCGACTCATGATTGACTCCCAAGTCCTGACTCCAAGTCTTATTCCACTTATCCCCATGGAAAGGCATCATCCAGATCCAAGCTCGCCACTAACACCACAAACCTGGACTGTTTTCCTCCCTGGATCACTGGATGGGCACACAAATGCCTGTCAAAATACTCCTGGGAAATGTTTTTGGCTCCCTACTTTGTTCTGTTTAATTTACAGACCTACAATAAAACAGTAAGCCTTAAACCTTCAACAGGAATATCAAAATTTAAACCCCAAATCCCTGGGAATGCACTTTCAGGTTGACTTCCTACCACTCTCCTTCATTTCCTACCTGGTGTTACTGTGGTACATGTTAATGTTGGTTTTAGCAAACAGTTTCAATTCCACAAGACAGGACACACTGTGCCCATCCTCAACTCCAAGTCTGTGAGTCAATATAAAAATCTCCTGTAAGTTCTGTTTAATCAGGTCCCCTTTGCCTTGGCTCTGTTTGGAGATCTAACACAAAAACTACTTGGCAGGAACTAATGATAATGTTATATACTCAAAAGAAAGTTTTAAGTACACCTTGAGAAATTTGACTACTTCTAACTTGAAACAAAAGCAGTCTATAGTGATTATATGACAATATTAATGCCTTTCTTTGATTTAAAAATAGGCAATTTAAAAAATATTACATTAAGCTATTGTATTAGTAAGAAACCTATTCATACTACCATTGAAAAGAGATTTAAAAAACCACAAATGCAGCACCTACCAGTCTGCTTCCTGCCTGGTTTGTGTAAAGCCAGTAGTCAGTTCATGAAAAAGAATCATTACTTAAATATATATAAAAAAAGAAGGGTGAATCTCTGATCCTGATATTTTCACTGGAGGTTTTACCATGTATTTCCTGGCAGTTTTATTTCTAACTAATATTCAGTGTAAGGATGCTCTATCTAAAGATACAACATGCTAAACACACAATAACTTGAAGGGATCGTAGAGACCCAGAACATGGAAAATTTGTTCTTTCCAAGGTACTTGACAAAAATACAGAGGGGTTTTGGAGTGTACATTTAAACCTATTGATAAAGCTCTAAAAGCCCACAAGTGGATCGAGTGGAATCACAAATTTCTGGTGGGTATCATGAAATCAGAAGGTTCTTCCTACTGGTGAGCACCAAGAACTGGTTCTGTGTGTAGACTGTAAACAGGTCTTGCCCTGTTTGTGCCTTTACAAGGGCTCTCTGCCACAAAATCACAGACAATAAGATATTATTCATATTTACTCACGTCAAGATGGCTCAGTAAACCTAATTCTGAACTTGCACAACTATCTAATTCAATTTTGCAACAACACCAATTACCCAAACTTAATTTATGCAGAAAACAGTCACTCTGGTTCAGTGTGATAATTCATGTAGATTTTATAATTTCCTTCCTCAAAAGAGTAGAAGCTGAGCCATAAAATTTAACCACGCAGAACATCCACATTCTCTGACTCAGCAAGCCAAAAGTTGTCTTTGTTCCAAGCTGAGGGTGTCTTTGTTTTAGTCTCTGCTCCTATTGAGACAGATATTTGTATAAATTTGTCTGTAACATATGTGTGTGTGGACAAAGATTGGTGTCTACATCTACAGACACAGTTTGCTGTGGGATTGAAATGATATCAAGGATGTCAGAAAGAACTGAACAACTGCTTGGTTTTAGCTCTGACAGATTATAATTAGTATAAATAAGATTTCCTGATATCTCTTTGAGAATAAATAACAAACAATCCACAGAATGAGTGGCCAATTACACTGTATTTATAGTTTTCAATAATCCCTTTGATTAAGAAGCCTTATGCAAGAAATCACCCAAACCAGTGTCTTCTTGACCATCACAAGCAAAAAATACCAGGTGAGGCAGATTCTTCAAAACATTTTCCCAGTTTTCAAAGTGCATTGATAAATACAGATCTTTTCCTCAAGTTTCACTAATCAACAAATAAACCTACTATGTAATAACAAGAGGCAATAATTGTCACAATCAGCAATGCCCACTCGTGAAAAAGGCTCCAACAATAAAAAAAACTGAACCTAAAACCTCACAATTTCATCAAAGGTGCAGTAATGGCTGCCTTAGAGATTACATATGGCAATCTCTGGATATTTTAACCAATATTTATTAGAGGGTTGAAAACGTAGATGCTCTTTTTAAATATGAAACATTCCCAAAGATCAAGAAGATCTTTATAGGAGGCTCCAGATTGAACCCATTAATACACTATCCAAGCTGCAGCAGCTTTATGTTTCCTACTCTGACAGAATTAAATGCTTTCCAGTCACATAGAATTGCTTGCCATAACACTGTTCAATGTCAAAAAAATACTATTTAAAGCTAATAATAAGATTTTGTGAAAGTTTAAGCTTTTAAATGATTAAACTGTTACGTACATGGGTTTGGTGGATAATGGTTGTGAGTTCTTTGTCTTGCAGAATGTAAATGGAGCTAATAGTGTGGAAAAAAAATCATTTTAACACTTTAGTTGAGACTGAAGAAAAAAAAGAATAGAGACATTCAAGAAGCAAAAGTCTTCACACTGAATAAACCAGAGTAAAAAAATAAAAGTGGGATATTTGTATAAATTATTTTAAATATTAGAAAGAAATTCCCTCTCTTGCAGCAACAGGGTCTTGCTTCCAGACGAGCTTGGGGTGAGGAGGATCTGTTCCATCTACCAGGACAAGCCTAAGCAATTTTAAACCTGTCTTAAAAAGAGCTGCTCAAAGGGGTTTAGTAGGAATGAATGTGACATAGTCTGGTCCTGCCACTCTGAGACACATCAGACTCGGAGAGAAAAATCATAAATTAATCGGGGCTCGGGTAACGTCCAGCACAACAGCACCTTGGAGGGGGATTCACACCAGGGCTTTATACTGTTATGCCCAACAAACATGCAATCCATCCTCTAATGATGGAATTAAAACAGAAGGCAAACAGAAACACAGGTCTCCAGTGGCATTTTAAGCTGGTAAAAATATGAATATCCAACCAGTACCTGCTCCACCTGTGGAGGACTCAGCTTTGTTGTGCTACTATCAGCCACAAATAACAGCCACCACTATTCTGGGCCTTGGTTTTACACCTTCCTCAAAACCCAGCCTTGGGTTTACAGCCACAACAAGGCACTGGCTTACAGCTAATAAAGAGTAAAGAGAATACACACCTAAAACATAATTTAATTTCCTGGCTGCTTCCACTTCATACAACCACTTCTTACTGATAGTGACATTATTAAGTGATAATCTATAATCACTTAGGTGGGAATCCAAAATATACCTGGTTGTCATAGACATTTCTTTAACTCAGCGTCAACAAATAGCCCAATCCATACTCACCTGTTTATACAGATTATTACCCTGGTTCCATCATTTAGAACAAATTAAAGAGTTACCAGATATTTCTGATGCATCCAATTGCTGTCTCCCTCTATTAAACTGCAGTTATAGCATGTCTAAAACATCTAATGACAGCAAATCTAAGTATGTTACTTATAACACTGCACCTGTTTTAATCTTACTATATATCAATGTAGTAACATTTATATTGCACTTTCAGCAAAAAGGATTGAACTTATCTAAAATATTAGTGAGTCTCATATGAAAATATAGTTGAAATATTTGGAGATCCTCCCAATAATATGCTGACACTTATAAAGATGGAGGCACAAGAGTGCACCCATCCCCAGAAAGAATTCAGCATTAAACCTAAAATATATATGTTTCTCTCCTCTAATTAAAGGGAAATGCAGGTAAAACTGTAGCAATAATTAATGAAGCAAAAGAAAGCTCTGGATTAATGAAGTAGGTTAGTTTCCCCAGGATCAGGTTTTGTTGTTTAACTCTCACCAAAAATTAAGGCTGCAGGCATGTGATCACAATTCTCAAATAGAAGAAAAAAAAGTATTTAATGGTATCATGATTTTTTTTTTTAATTAGTCAACACCACATTGTGGAGGTACCAAAATAATTTAACAAAGTCTACTAAGGTTATTAATAATTAAAATCCCCTTAATATGTGTGTTTCTATGGCTACACTTACTGTGTTTAGAATACAGAAAGCTCTTAAAACATTCCCAGGATTAGCAGCTAATATGAAGAGCAGAGATCATTCTGAAATTGATGTTTAGAAAGAACAGTCAACTCAGTTCAACTATGAATCATTCATTTCAATTCCAGCCAGAGAAATCAATAGGCAAGAAAAGATATCTCTCATCAGTTAGGACTGATTTTCTCCAGATCTGTCACTTTGGCCTGTCTGAGGAATTTTCAATTGGCAACACGGTATATCAGTCGTAAAATTAAATCTACAGAAAAGAAATATTAGGAGAAATTCTATTAGAAAATTTAGTTGCTAAATTTAGCCCATCTCCAGGATAGGAAGAGGTAGAACTGAAGCTTTAAATCACCCTGTTAAAAAGCCCAAGTTCAAATGACCCCCAGCCTCCAGAGGCCACTGCACAGTCAACAAATTAGGACAATTTGACCTGAAAACAGTGTGTCTGTCAGCCCTGATTACAGGTGTGAACAGCAGAAAGGAACCAAATTAAAGTCCAGGAGCCCTTTAAGATACAAGACAGCACTTGTCTCCAAAAGAAGTCACCCAAAGACAAGGGACCTCCTGAGCAGCTCTAGTAACTACACAATGTTCAGGAGCACCCAGAGCTTCCCCAGAGGCTTTTGGGAGTCTGTTCAAGGGATTGTATCAATGCAAGACTGAGTGGCTCCTACCACTCAAAAATCAGATATTATAATACCTCCTTTTACACTACAGGAGACCTGGAGGCACCCAGGTTATCACAAATGTCAGAAGAAGTAACTGTTTAACTCCCAGTTCTAACTGTGGACTACACACACTGTCAGGCTGAAGGAAACGAGGCACCTCAATTCCCCTGAAAACGTGGGCCTTGGCAACTTAGATCTCACTGCCTTCAGAAATAGCTTTTTATTTCTACTGTTACCAATATGCTTTTGAAATGCAGAATGACTCTATAAATAATAAAGCAATATTTGAAGACAAATAATGAGTCAGACATTCCTCCCCCCCTTCTCTCTGCTTTCCAGACACATTTGGGTGATATAAATTGTATTGAGAAGAACAAGAGCTTAAACTTGAGGTGCTTTGTGGGAACACAGATCTGCAAAGCAACTATTTGTGCAGCCCCCCTGTAATCTTTTTGCAGTTTGTTTCCTTTACAAAGAGCAGTGAAAATAACAAGCAATCCAAGGGTGAACCACGCACAGCAAATGACACAGGAGTGGCCGTGGGTCAGTCCCAGGACACGTCTGTATTCTGCCTTTAATGGTGGTCAGTCCCATCCTGCACCAACACCAAGCCCAAACCATCAGGCATAACAGCAAGAAGGACACCCTTTCCCTTTGGCCTCTGCATCTTGTGACAATTTATAAGAATATCACAATGCTTGACAAAAATTATCAGCAGCCTCAGTCCTCTGGTGCTGTTAAATCGTTCTGCGACACCATAATCTTTTCATTCCTTGTCAGACTCGTTTGGGATGATCTGCAAACTCTTGTCACCTCACTGTCTCCTTTGCCAGATAATTTTTGTTGTGTTAAACAGCACAAATCACTGTAAAGACCCTTGAAAATATCTCCTGGTAAAACCTTCCCTATGAAAATCTATTTCCACGCTGATGTTTCAATCTCTTTTAGCCAAAGGAGTCATTTCCTCTTGGTGGAGAAATCCACGTTTCTTGGTTTATTGATCAGATTTATCCACACCTTTGACTCCTCCACGGATCTTTATACATTTATGAGATATGATTTGCCTTCAAAAGCTCCACATTGACATTCACTTCATGATCATTCAAAGGTTTATCCATTCCAGTGGCTTTGCCTGATCACCTCGTGCAGGAATGGGATTTAGTGGGCTGTTGTAGTTAGTTCCTAGTGTTTTCCAAGGTTTCTTAGGGTGCTTTTTAAAAAGAATGAGATGTATGTGACACCCACATTCCAGTGCAAGTGAAGCCAAGGCCCACAGGCAGCTCCATGGCACAGTCAGGAGCTGAGCAATTCCTGGTTTGAGCTCTCTTCAAACTTGGTCTTCGCTGTTTTATAATATTCATTTTTTCTGGTTTGCTCTGGATCCATTCCCCTTGACACTTCACTTTGAGATGCTCCTTCAGACTCCTGTCCCCTTCCTTCTTTGACAACATCTGCAGAGTAGCACAGCCTCCCTTGGAAGGGAACATTGGTTTCCAAAATACTTGAGAAAAAACTTCTACTGGTAGTAGTTCAGAGTTTACTCTTCCATTTCAACGGGACTTTCACTTTATTATGGGAGGTTGGGGATTTTGAAGAACCCTCTTTTTGAACCTCCAGTGGAAACAAAACTGTTTGTATTGGGTTTGTTTGTTGTTGTTGTTTTTTTTAAGTATATAATTTATTAAATAATAATTAAGATTCTCAAAAGGAAATAAATTAATAAAATTCAGTAATTGTACTATATGACCTTCTTTAAAGAAATAATCCATGTATAATAAATTCTATTGATTCAAATAGATTTTCACGTTCCAGTGACCCTTAGCAAATTCAGCTTCACCCAACAGCACAGCAGTAACAGAGTTGATTCATCATGTTTTCCTATTTACACAATTTCATCATGCTCTGTACTGTTCAATTCATTTTACGACATTCATCCAGATTCTTATAGTTTTTCCCTTCCATAATTAATGATTTCCCCACTGCTTATGACTGATTTAACCAAAATCCCAACCCTACCAGGAACAGCTTCTCCAGCAACATTTAAGGGCTTCCTTGTCAGGCAGGAAAGGATGTGTTGAGGAAAGGCTGCTATGCCAAACACCTGCTTCCTTAGTCTGATCTCCCAAAAAAACCCAGCATTCAAGTGATGATGTTCCCTGATCCATTTTCAGCCTTTTGCTCAGTTTTACCCAAATTTGTCCCAAACCAATCCAAGACACGAAGTTCCTCCAAGTTCAACATAAATTGTAGCAATGCAAGTGAAAAGACCCACTGACACCCGCGGAGAAAGGGAGGGAGAGTTTCCATTTTGCACATGGATATTCATGGATATTCATGGATATTCATTTCCCAGTCAGGTCAGCTGGAGCTCCAGGATGTGCTCCCTCTTATCCCAGTTTGAAATGTCAGGAAGTAGAAAATAACACCAGTGGTGCTGAGGGCACTGTGGGATTATTTAGGGTCACTGTGCTCGAGGTGTTATCGCACATAAGAGGACCTGGGTTTGTTGCAGGAAACTATTATTTGTAGAAATGAGCTTTCATCACTTCAATTATCATGAAAATACTTATAACATATTGTAAATCAGGCTGGAACACGAATTTCTGTTAAATTAATATAGCCCCTGAATTCAAGTTGTAGCCACAGTCAGCTACACCCACACTCGCTTTTTTTTTTAAATATATTAAAACACATGTTATTGGATTATAGGGATCACTACTACTTTCAATTTCTGGACTTCATTGTTGAACAGATTTCTATTATCAAAACCCATTCGGGGGCTCAATTGAAAATGTAAAGCTTAATAGCTTCGTCCATGCTTTGTAGGGATGAAAAGAGAAACTTCTGAAGCAGTTGGAACCTTGATGAAAATCCTATTTTTCAAGTGTGCTTTCAAAAATTTTCCCTAAAAACATAGTAAATAAAGCATAACTTGATGTATACATGAGAAGATTCATCCAAGCATCAACCAAGGAGAGAGTTCCTGAAAGTCTGGATGGGGGTGTGTGAGCCTGTCCTCGTTGTTATGTACCTGTATATATAAATCCAGTTTGGAGGGCATGGTTCCTGGATTTATATTCCAAATGTAGAAATTCCAATAATTAGCACAACTCCATAACAGCCTCTGAAAACATAAAGAACACGATGGCCAAACCAAAAATCAATGCCCTTGATAATTTAATGACAGAAGGTGAAAAAGGAGGTTGATCCAAAAGTACAAATGTCTGAGTTTTTCATTTGTCTTTTCTTAAGCGATGTTTCAGTGGCAGAAAGTGATTTTTCTCTTTGTGAGTGAATTTAAAGAAAGTAGATGGTCAAATTAGAATCTCCTTTTCAAAAGATAAGCAAAAGGAAATTGCTTATTAAAGGGGTTGCTGTAGCTGGAAATTTTAGGTCAACGGTGGATCATTTGATTACAATGAAATAATTCACATTTTTATATATTTGACCCTGAAAGAAAAACAGGTCAATAGAGTAGAGCAACATTTACTTCCAAATGACATATTATTAACTATGATAAAAGACTTTGACTTGTCTTTAAATAAGGTAAAGCAAAAAAAAAAAAAAGATGTCCTCATTATCCACTTAAGCTGTGATGATACTGCAGTCATGCAAGAGAAAAAAAAAAATCAAGAATCATCTATGTATGATAAAACCAAGAGCAAAACACAGAAAAAAAGGTTAAAATTAGTTGCTAATCATTGAAGAGAACCAGCAGTTAGTCAGAAGGAAGAAAATTGCTATTGTTTCCCAAGTGACAGCTATTTAGTCCACCTTATAAATGAGCCATATACAATACATATAATTTTTCCTTCTGGAAATACTCTGCCAACCATCTTTTCTTGATACCACTTTAACAAGCCACAGCTGGTAATATCTAATTTGTTGCCAGACCACTCTGCAAAATGCCTTTATTAAAGTCTTTCATTAATGGAGGCACCAAGGTTGACAGTGTGACAGTATTTAGTTTGCAAATTGGCAGGGATAAGTTAATTTTGTCCCTAAAATGTCATTCATTTGGATATTGCTTTATATTACACCATAAACTTGCTAAGAACTGACTGTATAATAAGAAACCAAAGGAATTACTTGGAATGGAACAGGAAAACGATTGGGTGGAGAAGGTTTAGTATTCAGATAACAAACAGGTCACATCTGAAGGAGCATGAACCAGTTCGGAGCTATCAAATAAATATCTTAATTGATTTAAAGGAAGCTCTGTGTTCATGTTCTCTCCCCTGAGTTCAACATTCTGCAGTTGTCATCTCCTTACTAGTCACATATTAACTCAGCACTCTGCTAAGTCTGTTGAATTTCTCATCCTACTTTAAAATAAAGTGTTCCTATAAGTAGATTTGTAGGAAAAAATTTCACAAATTAAAGGTACCAAACAGAATGCAGAGACTAAGTCTTTGCTCCAAAGTATCCATTCAACGAGAAAATAACTTTTAGAAACCGAACAGCTTGAGTGGGCATTCCAAACAACTGAATTAAAACAAGACAGAAAAAAAAGTCAAGTGGATAACAACAACTTCCCACTGGTCGACTCAGGATATAGAATCATCTTGGAAGATGGTAGAGATGAAAGTTAACCAAAAAATCACTGTAGTTTGATGAAAAGCACAGAGTTAGAGAATGGCAGAACTGAAGGCAAACTTACTTTGAACAGTATAGAGAGAATAAAATGTAGTATTTTCTAGAGTACTCAACTAAAGTGTTTTAAACATAATCCTATGTAGCTTGTCTAGTCAGGTTAATGATTTGTCACACAGTGTGTGGCTACTTGTGGAATTTTTGCCCTTGCTAAATAGAAAATGTTTGTCTTTGCCATTTGGCTTCCTAATATTTTCACTGGGAGAAGAAAAAATAACCCTGTGAGCTTTTGCAGTTTGTGTATTGGAAAATAATGTGTTCTCAATCACTCTTACAGTGTTTCTCTTCCTGTCTTTTTAATAGCATGATTTTCCCCCCTCTGTGTTTTGCACCTCTGTTATTCTGCAGCCCTGGAAGGGGCTTTTGGCTGCTGCTGTCAAAGCCATTTATAGGAACAGCAGGTACAGAGTCACAGCCCATGGGCCCGGGGTTTATTTAGGGTGAGGAAGCTGACACAGACCCAGAGTTTTGGGGAGATGTCTCAGGTTTGCTTTTGCAAGATGACCATAATCAACCATTTAAGAAAGACACCATGGAAAGGTATCTAACACTGGGTATCATCAGATGAAATAGCTGTTATGTCTAAAAATAACCCAAATATTTTAAACTTGACTCTACGATTAAATTGATGTGCCAATGAAAAATTATTTGTCTGAGTTTTATTTCATCTCAGTTAATGTACATAGGAAATTTACTGGCAGGGACAGACTTTTTTTCACCTCAGCCTTCATCTGCAGCAAAGTTTGTGAATATCAACTTCTGAGATCAAAGTTAACACAAACAATGTGACAGTTAAACTGTGTATACTTTGCTGAACAGCTTTAGAGCATAAAAATCTCTTGTTTGCTGCCCTCCTTAAGGTCATTAGCATGATTTATTATGGAGCAGGAAATTAGGTACTGGATATATCAATATTGGTCAGAAAATTCAATTCCATCATTGCCATATAACTGCTTTATCTCCAACAAACTTGTAACCATAGTAACTGGATTAGAAAGTATTCCCAAAATGCTTAAAAATTCTTTTATTCTTATTCACAATAATTCCTATTATTCTTATAATTCTTATTATTTTCCTGTTTTCCAAGGCATCTGCTACTCAAGATTCTTCTGAAGGTCTTAAGTAAAGGGGTGTATTTTAACAAGGTTTTGCCTTAAAATTGTATCAGCTGAAAGAGAACAAATGTATTCTTTTGGAACTGTTTGTGTGATTATAAGTATTTTTCAAAAAGGGAAGTTTGAAGAGAGACCTCTCAGAGAAAATCTGAAGTGCTGTTTTTCACTTAATGCTTTGTTAGGACATCAAATACATACCCTTTAATGAAAATTAATATGCTGTAGCTTAATAATTCATGTACATGCATTGAAAGCCCTTTAATTTAATGGAGTGCTGCTCCTTTCATTACACTCATTGCTGAGGGAGGTTGGTATTTTTCCATGAAGGTCAGGAGTGTGCCATTCCTCTGTGCAAGCCAGGAATTTAATCAGATGTTAAACTCTGACATGTCCCACCCCCTGCTCAGGTCCAGCTCAGCAGGATATTGCACATTTTCCAGAACTCCAGAGTAGCAGGAGAACTCCAGGTGTCTGCTGCATTGTGCAACTGTGATCATATATTTCTCAAACTTCGTGTTCCCTCCTCAGCACTTCTGTTGGAAATTAATTCCTCTTCTCTGGGTACCAGAAACTTTTCTTTTAATCTTATGCCAAAATTTACATCCATTAGTTATTACACCAGTGTATTCCTTCTGCTCAAATGATTTTTACACTCACCCTGGATTTACAGAAAATGCCAAACAAATTGAGCTCATATATATTTCTGCCCAATCTTACTGTACTAGTACCAGAACTTGATTTTTCTCTAGTCCCAATCTTTTTTCTTGCTGGATTTGTAAGAGCTTTATTTGTAATGCTGTCTTTTATTAATACTCTCTTTATTCCCTAAGTGCTACTCCTCAATAACACCTTTTTCCCCTCCTCCCACCTTTTCTACCTTGTTTGCTGCCTGTGTAGACATCCTCAGCTGTGGATGTGTCTTTTCCTGCCTGGAATAAGAGACACACTTTAGCAGAGTGCTCTCCTTAGGCACCATCAGATTGATTCAAGAAACCTGAATTCCTTGTTCCTGAGTAATTCCATCTAATCTTGGAAAAATTCCCTCACCTTGCAATGCTGCCCAGGAGACAATGGTTTCCCCACCTCCCTGGTGGCACCACTTCAGCTGCCACTGAAAGACTCTTCCCTTTTGGACAGGTCAGAATTCCTGCTGATACCACCTCCTATTTTCTGAGCATCCTCTTTGGAACAGCACCATCATTCCATTTGATATGGAGATGATTCAAAAAAACTCAAATGGATCAAAACCCAGCAGATTTTTCCCCCAGACCTCAGACCCACATCTGGCTCTGTTGTGAGAAACACATCCTCCTGCTTCCACATCACTTTTAGTAACAGACACAAAGATTTAGACCAAGAACTGGGACTCAGACTCTACCAAGGGAGCAGTTGGTGAGCAGTCCCACAGATCTCTCTCGTGGGGTTGGAAAGGATTTGGGGTATAAATATGTTCTGCACATCATTCCCTTCTCTGCCAGCACACACCATTAGCTTCCAGGTTAGATCCCCATCCTACCTACTAGTTCCTTTCCTCCTCCACTTCTCTTTAGACTCCCTCTCCCTACCCTCTCACTTTCTGCCTAATTTTCCAGTAGAACTAAAGCACTTCTTAATTCAGTTTTTATTTCACTGCTGTTCTCATTCCTCTCTGGTCTTTCACATGTCCTCCTCTAATCTATAAACCTTCTCTCCAAGTTCTCTTCATGGGTTGATGGATCACGATCATCTCTCTCGACACTTCCTTTCAATTTTTTGCCTGAAGTTTGACATTTTTTACAGCTGCATCTTCAGTCCATAACAATTCTCTTCTGGGAAGCATATAATTTATCCTATATAAATAGTCTCACTAAGATAGCCACTCAGAAAATAGTCAGCTTCCAGCAGCTTTTCCATCCAGTTATCTTTAGCTTCCTCCCCTCTTTAGGTTTTTTTCGACTGCTGCATTAACAGACAAGATGTGTTTTCTCTTTGCCTTAAATTCACAGCTCAGAGGAGGAAAAAAAAAATCCAAAAAACCAACTTCCTCACAGATCTTAAAGATTTCTGTCCTTGTTGTTAGGCTGCACCACGTCTACTCTTGAACTTTTGTTGGGGTCAGTCCTGCCACCTCACTGCAGCTGAGAGTGCAGATCAGAGGCAGGAAGGACATATACAATTCTGATCCAAAATACCTGAAGGAACACCCCTTCCTTCCAGAAGGACAAAAAAAGACAAATAACCAAGAAAACATTTTCACTTACTGTCAAAAAAAAAAGTTTTGTTTTTTCTTTATTCAACAGTTTCCTTCAAAGTCTCACGTGTTTCTCTCTTTCTGTGTTCTGACCTTCACTGAGCACACAAATTCCTGCCAATTTTTACCAGGCCGCTCATGGCTTCCAGAATTTGCATGCCAACAATTACAATACTTGTTCTTATGAAGGACAATTCCTTTAAATTAAAGAATAGAATCCTTGAGTCATCACATGTCCAGCAGCAGCATGAGAGCAAATCCTTTCAGCCTGTAGAAGGACAGTCTCACTTTGCAGGTGTCCTCTCCTATGTGTGGAAAAAGGGCTGGAACTTTTTGGCCACCTTCACAGTCACCTTCCTGCTCCTTGATCTCTGCTTTAGTGTGAGGATTAAACTTCAAAAGTACCATCATCCAGTTACAGGTGATGAGATTGTCCTCAAGTGGATGCACAGAACCACCACTCTTAAGCAAACACTTCCACAGCCTGGTGGTGAAGAACCTGTCACTGCAATCACATCCTGCATCCCACTGGTTTGTATTTCATTTGGCTTGATGTGGACACATAACCAGAAAAGTAACATATGGAGAGAGACTGAAAATTGAATATCAGATCCCTGTGCTATATCAGCAAGAGCTCAACAAAACACATCCATAACAGCCGAGAGTTGTAGCCTGGGCCATCTGGTCACAAAGGCCCATATTACCAGGATTGTATTAAAATATTTTAATCTCACTGTTTTCCCTCAGGCATGAGGGATAATATGCAAAATCTTGAATTCTGCTAAAAGGTGAGATTTTTTCCACCTCCAAACACAGCATGCCTATGATAGTTATTTAATTAAGAGATCCCCTAATGAAGGGTGTGCAAATAGCAAGGCAATAATCCAATTCCTGAGTGGGTTTGCTGGAAAGGCAGGGACAGCACAGGAACAGCCTCTACACATGTATTTCCTTGTTAAGCTAAATGCTAATTCAAATTTTTGGAATTAATTTAAACAAAGCAATGTTTCCACTTGTCCAGTGCAGTATCTCCTTCCTGATACATACAACCAAATGAATGAAGTGCTCTAAAATCCCTTTTTTTGAGTGTGTGTGGTATTTTTTTCTGAATTGTGAAATAAAAATTAATTGTCCTCTCCCTTCTCTCCTATTTCTGCACATCTGCCTTGCTCCCAACTAAGTGCTAAAAAGAATTTCAATTATTGGCTGCTGCAATCTCTTCCAAACAACCTTGTGCATTTCCAGCCAACATAGCATGGGGTGGAAAGCAGGAGACAGTCAGGACAGATGCATAAAATGCACTGGTAATTCCCTAAAACAGGCAAAAGAAAGGGAAAATAACACAGTGGAAACTTAACTGCCATGTGAACATCCAAACAGAACGAGTCCTGTCTGAAATATAGTTCATTCAGTCAGGAAAGCTTCACCTTCCTTCTCATTTTTGAAATTCTATTATAATACACAAATTATTCATTCTCTGAATGTTTTATCTCTTCCCCCAAACACTACAGAAAGCACAGCTCCTGAATCCATCTGCAGTGTCCCTCTGCAGGGATCACAACAGGCCAGAGATGGCAAAGCTGAAGCTCAAGAGAAATCCACCCACAGCAGGAGCTGCAGTTCATCGGCCCGTGATGCACCAGGGGTGCCCTGGGGAAGCCCCAAAATATTCTGGAAGAGGAAATGTGTTCCTCATGCCTTACAGAAGTGGGCAAATAAATGTTTGGGGTTTTTTTCAAATTCATGAAGCTACATAAACTGCACAACAAACACCTAAATTTAGGTGAGACAGATGATCAACTTTTTCTACAGTTTGTGCAGGAGCCATGAAACAAGTCCATGAAACATCTGGATTAATACAGGCATTCATTCTACTCAGGAAGAGCTCACAGCTCATCTTATGAAGATCCATGACAAGTCAAAAAAAGAATAAAAGAATTGCTTTTATTTTATTTTAATGTCATTTTTGCACTGACTCCAATGGAATTTCTTAGTTGGGGAACAACAAACTCTCTTCCATGTCTGAGGCTCCAAAGCTTTTTATTCATGCTTTGTTCAGCATTCATTGCAAATTACTGCAGTTCAACCTAAAATTCCATTATTTCAAATACCTCTAAACTTTTTGTCTCACATGACACGTTTACAATCTATTTTCTACTCGCAGTAACCGCAGCCAAAATACTCAGTGTGATACCTAAATTAGAACTATGCTGAAAAAAAAAAATCCCGTAAAGAATCGTAAAAATTATGACAGCTCAAAGCATTTCAAGGTGCTGCTCATTTGCAGCTACCTATAATTTAAACATCAGTGGAGGACAGGTTTTCTCAGGGCCTTTGAAAAACAGCCCGACAGATGCTTTTACACTCCTGTGTTTGCACATCCTGTTGTGATCCCCGAGTAGCACTTCAGGAACAGCAACAAATCAGGATGACAGGATGTGAGGAAAACATTTCAGCACAAACAGGACCTGATTGGTCTCATTGTGCTTCAGGAGCCTCAGTCACCACAACCATCATCCCAAACTTCCAATAAAAATAAGGAAGGCACTGCTAGAGAGCAACTCAGACTACCTGAGATCCAAATATTCAGTGTTCACGAGCATGGGGGGTGGAAGAGGGTAAGAAGAAATAAATCGATAACAACAACAAGAAGGGAGAAAGACAGTGTATAAGTAACCTTTTCCATTCTCTGACAGCTTTAAAATTGAACAAATCTTAAAAATTAACTATTTATCACAGCGATAATTATTGATTATCGATTCTCAAAGACTGAAATGTGGAGGGAGGCCTTCACTGTTCAGAAGTAGCTTTGGAAAGTTTAGAAAATGTTAAAAAATGGAAAACCTATAGAAATTTATGAAACCAGTATAAATTATTGGTGGAGAGAGGGGAGAAAAATGAAATCCTCATAGATTATTCTTTCTTTTTACTGCTAAGGAAACAAATTTTCCTAATTATTTAAGTAACTGATTAGGTGCCTGTTGGCTTAATTATGTGATTGCATCACTAAATGGCATCAATTGTGGAGTAAAATCGTGCCCCTGAGCTGTGTGTTTGGCTCCAGCAATCACACAATGGGAGTTAGGAACAAACTCCACATCTGTGTGTGCCACCACAGCATTAACACACCAACTAAAGTCTGAGGGAGGCAGAGCAGTCCCTGTGTCAAAACTGCCAACATGAAAACTATATTCATGTAATTATAACCTCTCATGCCTTCGTGGCCATTTGAGCAATTACTGGTGGTTTATTTTTTATTATTTTGTACATCTGAAGTTCTGGAAAAGCGGCTGTTAGGACCCTCATCTCTCTGATCAACTGCAGACACGAGAAAAAAACTTTCCACTTGTTTGTCAGACTTTTACAAACAACCAAAAACAAAAATGGAAACATCTACTAATATGCATTGAAACATCTACTACTATATATTTTGCCTTTGGCCATGAGAAATTAACTCAAGGAACTAATGTAACGAACAAACAAAAAATTGCTTTGACATGGAATACCTTATGATTTCCTTCCAGGAGCTGAGACGGAAACAAGATATCCCATACCATGCAGTGGGATGTTCTTCATAACGTTCCTGGCCAAGATCTCAGGCCCAACCCAGCACCCAGACACGCAGGTGGGCAGCAAACTCTCCTGAAGAGCAGCTGCATTAAAACCACACCCCTGATTAATGCCCTCTCCATGAGCTGTGAGCGCCTGCCATGAGCACAAACTATTGCCAGCTGTCTGCACAAGCCATTGTCCTTTGTCTACACAACACAGACAGAAAAACAAGCTTCCTGATTCAGTTTGAGATTTCCAAATGCTGTTGGAATATTACCATCAATGTGACAGGCATTGCAAAGCCTTGAGAGAAGGAGCTCAATTACTTAAAAACAAAATTCTATCCAGGTCTAGGTTGACTTACCTTGCCAACTTGTCTGGGGAATGGTGGTCTTTGATTTTCAGGAATTAATATTGGAGTTGCCAAAATAGCCCTTTTTTGTCTTGGAATTCCAGCATTGCCTTCTAGTTTTAGGATTTCCTAGAAAAGAAACAGAGCAATTACAAAACCTTCCAAACCACTATTCAGTCATTATTCCCATCCACTGCATCTTTAGGCAAAATCAACGTGAACCACCACATTCTAAGTTTTGTATTACATGTTTCCCCAGCAATTAGTGATAACATATCAAACCAGGTATTTAAATCTGTCAGGTTACTGTACTTATTACAGTGACAGCAGACAGCCCATATTCATTTTCTTTTCATGTAGACAGATTACAAAGCTAAGAAAGTGTGTTACCATCCTAACCTGATGACTGCTGGAATCATAAATCTTAAGCAAGGTCTGGCTTACCTCAAATGCTTGTAACAAGACCAGTACAAAGCCACACTTCAAATGTCTTTACATAATTTTCACGTCCTAAATTGCATCTCTACTCACTTGCTTCTCAGTCCAGCCTTTCAATCAAACAGAACTGACACTGAATTTGCAGACACTGTCACCAGGTAATGAACTCCCAATAAACACCAAAAGCTTGTGACTTCAAAAGGGACTCCAAAAACCCAGGTGAAACTCAAAATATCAGCCAGCAGGTTAACTGGTGTTGGGTGCTTTGTGTTGGGGTTTTCTTCTCCTTAGAGAAAATTTCACGCTGTGTCATCAGAAAGAACAAAAGTGGGAGTGGTTTAAACACAGGCCTTGCTTTTCCTGCTGCATTTTCTGCAGTATTTATTTCTAGCTGACCTTCAGGCAACTCAGCACTTTTATCAGCCACAGTGAACTCTTCGCAGCGGCCTCTGGCCCCTGGAAAACTTCGTCCAGCACACCTTTGCTTCCTCTGCCCTTCTGCTTTCTGATCCTCTCAGTGCTCTCTCTGCAGGAGCTGCAACTTCCCAGCTCCACCCTCTTTTTCTTTTGCTTCCTCCTAAGGTCTCTGCTACTCTCTTCTCCAAGCACAATCACTACCAAGGTCAAAACCAGCCTGTCCCCATCTCCCAGAACTCCTCCCTTGATCTAGCCCCCCAAACCAAACAAACAAAACCTCAACAAAAGCAACAAAAGTACAGATTTGTAGTGCATTGCGAACTGTGGAACTGAAAAAGATTTCGATCACTACTATTCATTCAGGTTGTTTTGACAATTTTACCCCCCAAAAATCACAGGTTGAATTAGATGACTAATTCCAATAAGGCAGTTACATCCTACAGATAACACTTTGCTCTCTTCATGAACAAACTCCCAAAACCGAAGTTTCTCAGTCAGTTCTGGAATCCATGTTGTTGTTTTAACAGCTGATACTTCATTACATAACAAAAGCACCATCCCTAGGCTGTAGTTTTATAAAACTCCAAAGCTGGATGAGTTTTCTCGGTGGCACGGTCTGGATCCATCAGCCAAGATCTCCACAGGCTGCTCCTGCTGCCCTCTGTGTCGGTGCCTCCCACCATCAAAACTCTGCTCTGCCACCACCAGCTTTAGCATCACTTCTCAAATTTGACAACAAACAGCAGCAAGGGAAACTCAAGTTTTCACCCATTTGCTTTAGTCATGATAAAGTCAAAGAGCAGTGGGAATCACACAGAGAATCCCTTCTCACAAGGTTGCCAATTTTCATAACTTTTTGAGGCTCCCCCTGATAGAGTTCCCATCTCTCCCACAGGCTTTGCCACTTCTCTCTAATCTTTCAGTCTGAAGGCCACTCGGGTCCCTATTTTTGTCTTTCAACTCCTCTCCCGAAAGAATTTTCCTTAATAAAAATTCATGAGAAAGTTCAAGATAAAAACATTTGAAGTGTCAACTAAAAAGGAAAGAGCTGAATTCTGTTCCAAAGGCAAATGCCCAGAGCAGTGAGCTTTCAAAATCACTTACACTGTAAACACAGCAGCCAGATTGGCTGGCACGTGCCTGGGACCCTTCTGAGGACAGGAATGGGGACTATCAGCACATCCACAAGGAGACCCCAGTTGTTCAGCTCAGCAGCAGCAAGGCTCAGCTGCTCACAGCTTCCACTCCCACCTTCACGCTTGTCCTTCAGTTCAGGAAGGTGTCAGGGAGAACTCCCAGGCATGTGCTCTTTGCAGCTGAGCCAGACATTCACATTTACATATCCTTGTTTCGTGAAGTGGGTTGGGTTGGAAGAGGCCTTTTAAGGCCATGCAGCCCAAGCTCTCTGCAATAAGCAGGGACATGGAATCACAGAACCACAGAATCAGCCGAGTTGGAAAAGTCCAACCCTTGATCCAACCCCACCGTGGTTCCCAGCCCATGGCACTGATGCCACATCCAGTCTCATCTTAAAAACCTCCAGGGACAGAGAATCCACCAATTCCCTGGGCAACCCATTCCAATGGCTGATTACCCTCTCTGTGAAGAAATTCTTCCTAATATCCAACATAAACCTCCCCTGGCAGAGCTGAAGACATATTCAACCAGATCACTCTGCTCTGAGCCCCATCCAACGTGACTTTGTGTCATGTTTCTTCCTATGCCCGTTTGAGGAGGAAAAGGGAATTTTCAGATTGTTCAACACCTAGATCTCCCAATTTTCGTAGTCATAGACCCCCAAGCAATTAGTTCTTCCCTTCCCCATGATAGGTTATCCTTACACTTTTCCAAAGGTCCACAAATGTAAGAAAAGCCCTAATTATATTCAATGAATCAACACTGAAGTCATTAATATAAAGAAGTGAAGTTCTAAAGGAAAGCAGCAGCAGAGTGGTAAGACTCAAGGCCTTCAAGGTCAGATTTCCAAACAGGACTTTGAAACAGGGAAAAAAAAAAGTAAATAGAATTATTTGCTTGTTTATTTTTATTTCTAAGCACAATTAGTTTGTTGCGTGGAGAAAAAAGCTTATGGAGATTGGGCACAGAAACGTGAGTGTTTCTTCTCTGAGTGTGTTTCACACTGTTTATTCTTCAAATCTCACTGTGTTTTTTTTAAATAGTGATTTTTCATGATGATTTCTCTCTGTCTTATCATCCCCTGGTGTCTAACAAAGACTGATTAAATGAGTAGCCAAAATCATCGCTGTGGAAAGCAGGTAAACAGAGGAGAAGAAAAGGTCAAGAGTACTTCACCAACACTTTCAATAATTCACTGTTTTTTGTGGTATCCTAATGATTTCCCCGTTTGTAAAGAACAGGGGAAAAGAAAAAACATTTTGCTTAATGCCAAGCAGCTGCAACTGATGGTTTGATCCTCAGTTCAGTATATAAAACAGAATCCATGGAATTATGTCAGTTTAGCACCTGGTTCAACAGTTAAAGCACTGACAAGACTCTCCTTCATGGGTGTGTATATTGCATATGTAATAATTTTTACTGAATTCACCTATTTAATTTCCTGAAGAAGCAACTCACAAGGGATATGAAATTACTCCTGATTGAGTTGGTAATTTTGCTTCAAATTTTCTTACAATACCAGGCTGGTGTTATGACAGGAGTCAGCTTTTAGCCTTTGCCAACAAGAGAAACCCACAAAGGAGTTTTCCATCATCTTTGCAGGAACCAGCTGATCAAAGACTGCAGTGGTTACCACAATTCCAAACAAGTATTTTTGTGCCAGGGGTCTGGAGAGGCTGGAAAGTCATGTCCCTGGTGGGTGGTGTCCAACCAGCACCCAGAGAGAGGATGGCCACAGTCACCATCTGCTTCTTCCACACCTTCTACTTTGTAGCAGGGACAGAAACATGAGGGGTGTGTCCAGAAACACCCATCCACAAGCAAAATTTAAAATATATGTATTATAATAAATACACACCTACCTAAGAAAATGTACCAAAAAAAAAATTAATCTTTCTGACTATTTTGGGGTATTTTAAGCCAAAATGGCAGGTGAGAAATCCTACCAGCTTCTTTACTTTTACTATTTAACTACAATATCACATCTGTGATTGCTATATTTCCAGAGCCCTTCTCATGGTCAGTGGTCACCTGATCAGAACCCAACTAACACTTCACTATCGACCATTTCAGAAGCAGCTTTTACACCCTATTTTTTACTCCATTCATTTCCCTTTCTACACATGGAATCAGCAAAACAACATTTCAGCACCCAATGTGCTGATTCACTGGCAGTAAAACTTGATTCCCTCTTTACTATAAACAGCCCCCTCATTTTTCCAGTATTCACTTTAGATTTTTATTGAGAGATGCCAGTCTGCCCCAACCACAGTGCTGTGCAAGCTGCAATTTCCCTGCATCCCTTCAGAACTCTCCTCTTTCTTTTGTTTTTCTTTCTTTTCACCGGGAGTTCTCGGGAGTGTTACAGTACTTGAATATTTGAATAAATGGCCCAGTCACTCTCCAGCAGCAGGAACCATTACTCTTGACAAAGAAAATTTCATTAGAACTTGTCATGGGAATGAGGTGGCTGAACACTCATATCGATTTGTCACAGTACGGGTTGGAAGCACCACTGGAGTGGCAATCAGTAATCCAGGGGCACCAGAGAAATCCTGGAGTTTCTTGCCATTCAGTTGGTTTTATAGACTAAGGCTGATGGTATAAAATGAGGTCAGTCCTAAATACAAAAAGTAAAAATTATTGGATGCTCGTTGAAATAGGATGTTGTAATGAGAGATGTATCAGCCTTCCTACAAAATAACATCTCCACATAATGTTGGATCAGTTAAAGCTGCGTGCAGATCAACTTATGAAATCATTTTATACAATTCTCAGCTGAAATTTCAAAGTGTCCTGTAATAATTAGTTCCTTTATGTTTGTTATTTCTATCATCAGAATGTTGTTATTATCAGCAGTATTAATAATAAATTATTTCTACAACATGTGCCAAAACAGAAAAGTATTTTCTCATCTTGGTACTAATATGAAAATCTAAGAAAGATGCTGGAACTTTTTTCATGAGTTAATGAACAACTGCCTAACAAATAATTAACTCAGTGAATAAATTGAAGGATTTTAAAGGTCAATGGCATTCACACAAACATCTGCTCAAAAGTACACTGTCCTCAAAGCCTGTAAATGTCACCTTAAGAATCACTCTATACTTGGGAAGAACAAATCCAGTGAAAATCCAGCTTGCTGAGGGGAATTGGGTGTTTCAGAGAATATAAGTTTCCAAGCTTATGAAGCACAATCAGATACAACATCTGGGCAATGGAAATTGCTGGTGGAACTTGATTTAATTACACTGGGTGTTTCTACAATTATAATTGGTGCATAAATAGAGAGGCCCAGCCTTACAGTGTCCGACTGATCCATCCATTGACTGCACAGCCCCTTGGGAATCTCAGAGCACAGCTTTGCTCAGGTGCCCTTCATCACCCTGTGCCAGATGCATTTTTATAGGATGGAGGTTCCTGTTATCTTTAGAGTCAGGAACATGTCAGGAAAAAAATTTATTCCTGTTCAAATCATTTGGTCATGTGTAAATCAGAACTATTTTAATGGTAATATATTCTAGGGTATTTTTTATACATAGGTGACAGAAACTGTTGTGGAGACACATCTGAACTCTTGCTTTGTGAAATGATTCATTCAATTATTGCCCTGAACTTCAGCAGTATCTTTTTGTGATGGAAAGGTCCTGTTTCTATTTAAGCATAAGTTTCCTTTATCTTCACATCTGCCTTATTCTGTGCCAGGGAAAAGTTTTTCTAAGATGATAACAAACTAAGTGCCATTAACTTTGCTTTTGTGCACATTAACCATGGGAGTTACCTGTACTGAGAATAATACATGACCAAGAGCCTTTCCCTTTTTTAAATTAACATTTCAGACCATTCTTGTCGTCCTTTAGAGTGTTATTTTCATTTTGAATCATATGTGAGTCACCCCCTCTTACAGGAAATCTGGTATTGGTTCCACACTGCTCATTAAATATAATGAGGTGTCCCTTATACACAAACAACCAAATATGCTCTGACTGCCTCATCTGTCAAACTCAGTGAAATACAGGCTTAAGGAGAAAGACAATTGCTGACCTTATGCCTCTGTCTTCACCAGGATACACTAACAACACATCACTTATCATTGGTAAAAATACCCTTTTCTCCATCTCTCCTGTGCTTACATTTGTTGCAAAGCAAACAAAACCAGGCTGCTTTTACAGCATGCCAGGAGAAATGCAAAATTCTTCAAGATATCCCAAAACCTTCAGATCCTGAAGAAAATGTAATTTAAACAAGGAAAGCACTTGCTGATGCAGTTGCCAAGGCATACAAGCCTTATGAAAACTGTCCTGTAGTAAAATTTACATAGAAAATGGGAGATTTTGACTTTGTGGTTTTGGGGTTTTTTCTCATTTAATGACAGCATCTGCCATTGGCTTCCATACCAACCTGCTACTGAAAATAGCCCTGGACACACAGTGGAGTTCTGGAACCATTCAAATATTTCAAAAATCTGATCCTTTCAAGCTTTAACCAAGGCCACGTGGAAAATACATCTCACAGCAGGGACACAAGGCCTTAACTTCTTACTCTGAATATTCCTGCTGAGTCCACTGAGTGGGCTCCTTTCTCCACTTATATTGGAGGAACTCAAAAGGCAAGAGCTTCCCTTCACCCCCAGCAAGGAGGGAAAACATCTGAATGAATGGCCCAGTCGCTCTCCAGCAGCAGGAACCATTACTCATGCAACACACATCTCAGTTCTAGGGCATGTTAAATGAATCAAAGATGAACCCTTTTACTGGGGCAATAACCTCTAAAAGAGTCACAAAATCTGCAGGTCAGTAGCACACAACTGACAACTCCAAATGTGGAATAACACAGGGAGCAAGGAACAAGGTGTTCATTGTTTCACTTCTGGGATATAAGGGCAATTTCTAATAAAGAGAATTTATTTATTATGTAAAATAAATGCTATTCATAGAAGTTGTTTTACCTTGGAAAGCCAGCTTTGTGTGTCTTGCTGCAGGGCAGCCAGCTGTAAGAATACAGGAGAAAACCAACACATTTTGTAGCCATGTTCTGGATTGAAGTGCTGTGGAATTCACTGCATTCTAACAGTGCTGCACAAAGGCAATTCCACGGTACCCTAAAGCAATATAAGTATGATAAAGTCATGTATGCTGTTTAATAGATCTGGCAGCTGCAGTCCCAGAGCTGTGTCTGTATGGATGCATAAACTCTGCTTCCCACCTCCTACGAGCTCCAAGCTTGTACAACGAAAGCTTTCTCAGTCCTGCTCCCCAACTATCCTCTAAAAGCTCTGTTGCCATGTATTCCTGGTTATCCCTCAATTCCTTCATCATCTTCATTCCCTCAACAAAACAACCCCTCATCCCATAGAACCGTAGAATGGTTTGGGTTGGAAGGGACCTTAAAGATCATCTCATTCCACCCCCTGCCATGAGCAGGGACACCTTCCACTAGCCCATGTGGCTCCAAGCCCCGTCCAACCTGGCCTTGGACACTTCCAGGGATGGGGCAGCCACAGCTTCTCTGGGCAACCTGTGCCAGGGCCTCCCCACCCTCACAGGGAAGAATTTCTTCCTAATATCCATTCTAAATCTACTTTCTTTCAACTTAAAGCCATTATTTCTTCTCCTATCACTACATGCCTTTGTAAATTCTAATTCCAAACACTGATTATTTACCTTGCAATTCTTTTCTAAACTCTACACAATCCTTCTGTTCTTCCTGTCACCTCCTGCATTCCAAAATAACAACTTACTTTCTCTTGCTCCAGGTCTAACTGTAATTCCACAAGTCCCATTTTTCTTTCAAAAATATGCATTCCTTAACATTCATTTGGAATTTGTTTCTCGTGAACACTGGTGATACAACTTTACCCAAAATGAAGCCATCTCAAATTTACATTTCTTCCTTTTTTTTTTAATAACTCTTTTAAGACAAGGTAAGTAACAGCAATTCCTCATAATGCCATAGTTTAACCCCTGCCTTTCTCACTGGGAGCTGACATGACATGCATGAAATTACTACAGCAAATAGATTTGTAAATGCCATAGATCACTCTGGAGCTTGGGAAATCCCACCCTAACACTTCCAGGACCCTGTCTTCCCCTCCCCTGCTATTTTCCCATTGCACAGCCACCCAAGCCAATCCAAGGAATGCATAAATTCTGTCAAATGGCAACAGTGGCCTTTTAAATTCAGTGTGCATGTTGGAAGCAGCAATTCCTGAAGTGGGACAGCAGACAGAGAAGCCCAGTTAAGCTCCCGGCAGACACAGGGTTTCCAAACCTTCCACATCATTATTTGTCACTTTAAATAAAAGCAGGTCTCTATTTAAAATGAGAATTCATGACATGTTGGACAGATACACACATTAAACATTATCTCTTCCTTCTCTCACCATCTATCACTAATCCTGACTGTCCAGAAAAACATCTTATTTTCCCAAGCTATCAAATCCTCAGGAGGGAATGAGAAATTCAGCTTTTGGCCTGAGATTTCACAAAACACACCTAAAAAATCACAACGCAGACACTGACTGTATGTCCTACAACCCTCCCCTGAACATTTTGACAACCTGAGCTGTGAGTGTCCATTAGTTGGGCACATCCAGTTGAATTCTGCTTTTTGCACAGCACTAATTACATACAGGAGACCCACTTTGGGGCAAATTGCCCATTACCTCATGCTGTAAAACAAAACAAGACCCCTTTTATTAATAGTCTGAGAAGTCTGTTTGTATTTTCAGAGACAGTTTAACTGGGAGGGACTTTCAGTAGCTTCCATTAGAACTGGTGCACTCTGAAATGCAATGTAATGCTGCAGCCACACACCTGCACCACTTCCCTCCTCCTTTCCATTAGAGCAGGGCTGTACTGACCCCCCAGCAAAAATAATGTTCCCTAAGACTGCCGAGCAGGAATGCACTTGGTTTAGACCACAGATGTGCACAATAAACCAGCTGGGGTATGTTCTGTCAGCCCTGACTCTGCATGCAGGGTGCTCTGCAGAGCTGCATTGCCTGTGCTGGCCTGCACAGGAGCTGCCACACTGACAAATGAAGCGCTAGTCTGTGATGAAGACAAAATGCCCACTTAGATCCAGGCTCCAGCAAAGCTCCTCAGTCACCAGGCTGGGTTTGGAATGTGCATTAATCCACTTCAGCACTCAGCCCAGCTCCTCGGAACAAATTAATTAACAGGCATTAACTGAGTCCAAAAAGCTGAAATCACAGTGTATTAATCCACTTCACAATTTGGGCTGTAGTTTTACTCTTCAATACAAACAAATTAACAGCCAGGACGTGGCTGACAGCAGCAGCTCAGCTCTGTGCTGTGCTACAATGTGCTGGAGGTTCTTGTGGGCAGCTTCTCATCACCACCCGCTGGGGTTTGTGCTGAACTTAGGCTGCATTTGTCAGAGATGAAAATACAACACCTAAACATGCCCTGGGTTATTTGTTCCCACCACAGTGACCCAATTAAATTCACAGGACAAGGCCTCTTAGTTCTAAACCTTTCGTTAGTCTGGACAGTCTCAGACCCACGTGGTATTGCTGAAGAAGAGAGAACACAGGTGAGGTTCTAACCTAAAAATTCACCTGCAGTAAAGCAACTTTTTAAAAAGTATTACTACCAAGATATGTAAAAAAACCACAGTCATTAACTCAAATTTGACTTCTAGAATCAAGTTCTACAGATCCTGTAAAACACAACAGTTAGAAACGGCAACGTTAGTTTGGTTTTGCTGCATCTGTTTTGGGGTGGGAAATCAAAGCTCAGCTTTTTTTCCTCAGAACATTTCCAAAAGAAGAGTGAAACATGCAGGATGGGACCCAGACATAGGCTTGGAGATCTTGGTGGATTCTCACATTTCTCCTTAATCACATGCTGGCAATTAAGTCTACTTCAGGAAATTCAAAGATTGTACCTGTCAGGAATCAGAGGCAAATTAATTGTTGGACTGGAACAGATCAATGATTCATGAGCTGTAGCATCAAGCTGCTAACAATATTAATTGCCACATACTTCAGGGAAAAGAGCCTAAAATGGCAGGAGCATAGTTTACAATGGCTTGAAGTTGTTTTTTCTGCTGAAACTCAAGTCGAGCAGAGCTTTACAATACATGAAATGTGACACTGATAGTTCTCCACTGTATATCATTAAAATTCATATGTTTGGATGGGAGCATTTTGCCCCAACAACCTGCAGCCATAGGAGCATGGAAATATTTATATTCCCAACTTCACACCTGTTGACCTTTGACTGAGCATCTCTGTGGGATGAGAACAGTCCCCACCTACACAAGCACCAAATAAATAGGTTTTATTAAAGTTTGCTGGCCAAGAGAAGACAGATCTCAACTTACTCCCCTGCATTCGTTTGGCAACTCCATTGCCACTTGTTTTTGTAGTACTGGCCATGTGCTACCTACTCTGTGTTTCTGAACAGTGGGAAGCAGCATCCAAGATTATTAAAAAGAAATAATAGTCTCAGAACTGTCAGAGCAGGGCTGGAACACTCCATAGCTCCCTGTTGGCTACAGTAGAGTGACTGAGCAGGGACAGACAGCCCAGCAGCCAAAGCCTCCACAGGGGACAGAGGAGACACAGGTTCAGTATTGTTCTAATAATTGCTTCCAGAGACCTTCAGTGAATTGTTATTTTAACACTTACACTTCACAGGCCTCTTGATTTCTAATCCAGTGTGCTTCTGAGAAAGAAGTGATGCATTCAAATGCATTCAAAAACCTGGGCACTGACCAAAACAGAATATTATCCACCCTTTATTTCCACTTTATCTTTTTGTTCATATTTCATATCTGTTCAGTTCTGTCAGAAGAGCCCTATTTTTATCTACACACATTTTCTTGCTCCCAAAGTAACTGAAGTCATTAAAGCCAGGCCTGTGATGTCTGCTGCCTTTACTGGCATATTGGAATTTAAACAAGACAATTCCAGAATCAAAAACCCGAGTTCTCACAGCTTGAGCTAAATCAGCAAAATGTCTCTACTCCTCATAATTATCCATCATGCAGCCAGCCCCAGAAGAATCTCCACTGGACAGTATTTAAATGGCTTTATGAATCTGTAAGATGAATACTTCGGTTCTCATTGCCCGTGCCAAGTACAAACGCTCTGCCTCAGAATGTGACCAAAGCCCCATTGTGTCTGTCAGATCATGCCCAGCGTGTTGCTACAATAAAGTGCACAACTTCCAAGGAATGGAAGAAAATTCATTCTACTCTGTGCTATTCAACTTTCTTCACACCATTCCCTGCAGTGTCTGAAGGGAGCCCTGCTCCAAAACCAACCCTTCAGCTCAGTGCTCGAGGTTCCGGTTGCTCTTGCCTGCCCATCACACACTGGAGTAAATTGCAGTACAAGTTTCTTAGCTTAAAATAGCTTTGTTTTGTTTAACTTCTCTAATGCAAGTTAATAAATTGCAGCATTCATAATTTGATACATTTTTGGTCCTGTCTCAGTCTACAAACTGTCCATTAACAGACCCTGAAATCTGTGAACAAATACATTATCTGCCATTATCCGCAAGTTTCTCAGATGAGTAATTTTTGATCTTCAGATTGCTCAGGCAGTTGCTTGGAAACATTTGTCTGTATTAGTTACACAAGTCATGTGGTACTATTTGTCTTTGCAGATTGGAGGACTTCTGTGAATAAGCAACGGGGCATGAAATGCAAATTTCATGATATAAAATTCAGACCTTGCTTTTGGCAAGGATTTGATTTATTACATTTACAGCACAAGATGAAAACAAAAAGGTTATCTCTGTGATCTGAATGACTTGACAGGGGAAGCAATGCCTGTGTCAATTGGAGAAGCAGTGGCATAAATTACAGAACCAAAAGAAGTTTTAAAAAGATGAAATGAGGTTTGGAATAGTCATGCTATGGATTGAAACGATTCCATTGATTGAACTGATTCCATGCAATGGAACCTCTCCTGTTGATTAGCACTGTCCAAGGAATAATATTTTTCTAGATTAAAACATAGGTAGGTCAGAAAAAAACCACGGGGACCCAATTAAATTATTATTTTTCTTTTTTAGAGTTTTGAACAAGTAAAGAAAGAGAAGCAAGTATTTGTGTTCATATTGATGGTAACAGCCTGGTGTCATTCAATAAGGCTGAAAAAAGTATTCAGTGGTATTTTACCATAGATTATGTACTAACACAATAGAATCATTTTTCTGCTGATTTTATCAGCATGAAAGACTTGGAAACTCACACATTTTTACTTCTTTTAACTTTGCAAAAGAACCACTTGTGTTTGCCTGAGTGTCTCTACACTGATAGCAATGTTTCCTACTCTCTATCGGATGCAACAACTTATAAAATCAAAATCATTGGTTTGAAACTAAATATAGGATTTTACAGGCAGAGATTGATTCTTTCAGTTGAAGAAAACCAAATATGGTAAAACAATGTTACTGAGCACATTCAGACTGAGATCCAGGCCACTTCTACAAACTAGAAAGCCTACATTCAAAATACAGCCAAAGTCCTGAAGACTGAACTAAACAAACCCTGGAGGGGGAATACTGCTAAAACAATGAAGAGAAAGTTAGAAAACGATGGGTTTGGGTTTTTTTTCCCCCAGTAAATATTTAGACTCAGGTTGCAAGGACAGTAAAACCATCGGCAAAGAAGAAAATATCTCTGAGTTTTTTCTGCATTCTAATTCTACAAGGGAATATAAAAGGATTGGGTCTGATTTTTAGCAAGCCTTGTGATAGCTCACAGAAACACACCTCCTTCCACTGCTGAGGAGAGTCTGTGACTGACTTTCCTGGTGCTCCCTTTTGGGGCAGCATCTTTGCTGGGAACAAATGCCAGCGGGTCCCAAAGGACAGCTGAGGCCTGACATCAGAGCAAAATATTTGTGCCAGCCATGATTTAAAACAGGCTTGGTTTGGAGTGGACTATGACTAAGCCATGATTAAGATCAAATCCTTCTGCTCGTCGAGGCAGCCCTGAGTGAGTGTGAAATATGTCCCTGCACTCCTTGGTTACTGTTTAATGCTCTGTCTCATAAATCCAGGCAAAGGCACTCCATGGAACCAGCCAGGAGCTGTGTCACACTCCGGGCACTTCCCTCAGAACCCACTCCAGTGCCAAGGGGTTATTAATGAGCTATTCAAACACTAAATATGAATTTGATTAGAAAACAAAGGTATAAATCTTTATTTTAGCAAAAACAAACTCTTCAGTAATCCCAAATCTCTCCACTGCATGTTTCCCATGTTTGTATAAAAATGTACATGTTTCCTAAATACCAAAAATTCCTTCTTTTTCTGCCTGCCTCCATCTCTAACACACATCTCAGTCAGATCATTCTCATCCATTTCTAAGAGTACATTGCTCCCTTCATAACTGTGTACAGACACTTGCTTTAAGGAATATCAGCTTATAAATTGCCACCCTTTGCCTGTGCTTTAAATAAGGCAGAAAAAAATAAATAAAAGAACTAACATCCAGGGCTAAGATTAAAAGCTGGATTCATATTAAAGAATGGTGCCTTTTTAGCATGGAAAGTGAAGCTGTAGATTATTTTGTGCTGATAAAGTACTACAGTGGGCAAAGAACTTTCTCATAATGAACACTGCTGTAAAACAATTTATCTACAAGAAAGGAAACAAGTTTGCATAATCCATTTATGGTTGGTTCAGCTTTAGAGGAATTTGCTGTATAAATATATCTCACCCTGGGGAATTGTTTTGCCAAAATAACTAATGAAAGTGTTTGAACAACTTAACACTGATAATTAATAGGATTTTTCAGTATCACAATGGAAATGACATCTTCCCATGTACGTTAACCATCTCACCAGTGAAGAGACAAAAACTTGGCAGACTCCAAGAGCCAAACGCATCAGAAAGCGGAAAATTAACGAATTAACTTAACACTTGCAAAAATGTTAAGCTGGTGACGTGTTTCAAATGATCCCCAAAAGGTGTTTAAAAGTACTTTCTTAAGAAAACCTTGCATAGCTCAGTGATTATCAATTTTAAAAAAATCTTAATCTATAGTTCATCAATCGTTCAACTGACACAAGGAATATTCTGCCATCATGCTGAAAGGTTTGACTAAACATAATCAAGGCCCATTATGTTGTTGTACGTTTTGCTGGCAATCACAAGTTATGTTTTAAGTTTAGGTGTCAATATTTAATGTTCAGGAAGGATCCCAATCTCATCAATAATGCCTCACCAACTGCAATTCTGGGGAGACTTAAAACTTACCTTGAATCTCACCTGCTTTCTGTGGGCACATAATTATTTTTATTGTGCTTTGTGGCGATGTTGGCTGCCAAAAAAGGTTGTCCTAAAATCCCAGTGTGACAAAAATCAATTTTCAGATGCAAATGAAGGTGCCATAGGTGACATTTTTCATACCCAATAAATTGCCTGTCTGTGGCTTTGAACTAATGGACACATAAACAAGAGAGATTGGTGCCAAGGTATTGCATTATAATCTTAGTGAAGTTTTATGAGACTCCTGCTACAGGCTGCAAAGAGAAAATAAAGCAGAGGGACGGGGCATGAACAATTTGAGGAAACCTGTAAGAATAGATATGTTTTTACATTCTTTTTTCTTTTTTTTTTTCCCTGAGCTCTGATTTCCCATCTAGCTACTTCAGGCCCCTCTTTTATTTTTAATTTTAGGGCTCTTCATGACCCCTTCTGTCTGCCACAACTTTTGCCTCATTATTATCCTCCACAGCTCCACTTCTGTGGCCTTTACCTCTCTTCCCAGTTCCCCTCTTAGAAAATTTGTACAAACAAGTTTCCTTCCTCTTATTCATTTTTAATTAATTTTAGTTCCCACCTATTTCCAGCTCCTCGAGGTGACATTTAAGGTTCTTAAGGAAATACAAGAAATACACTGAAACTATCATTACCTTTAAAAACAATAAAGACTTTAAGTGAACTTTCTGCTCATGTCTGACATGGCTACACTTCAAACACATGAGGAGATCTGCATTTCCACAAAACAAATAGCAGGGTTTTCATAGGCTTGTCTGAAGCTTATCTTGAATAATCCCAAACTTCTTGAGCCTGTACATTTAGGAGTCCTGTGAGATACTTACAATACAAATAGAAACAAGATAAAAACAATATTTTTATTCTATGTTGATAGTATTGTTTCCAACTGTAGCTGAAATGAAAGATATGATTACATAATAGCTTTTCATGCCTCTTCAAAAGATTTAAGTAAAGTTCAAATCTTAAGCTTTTGAAACTTTAATCTTGGAATAAAGAACAATCTTTTGGTTATTTCACATTTTTCTCCTGTTAAGGAAACATGAATGATACCAAAATGACACAGAACTGAGTCCTTCATCAGACTTATCCTCATGCATATCCAGTTGCAAGACCTGAATAATAATTTGGGGAAAAGATATAAAAAATACCCACTTCAACCTCCCAGCCTGGCATCCTTAATGAATTCCATTATTGCTGCTGGTTCTCCTTAGTTGTGTTTTGAGTTCTGTTTGTTTGGGGGGAGGAGGGAGAAAAAGGGACTTTATTTGCTGCACCCTCCTGAAAAATCCGAGCCCTCTGAAGTCAAGGAACCCACTGCTCCTTGCCTTTGCCCATCAACATAGTGATCAGAGCTCAGGGAGTGTTTGGATGATGCTCTCAGGAACACAGTGGGATTGTTGGGATTGTTGGGATTGTTGGGGTGTCCTGTGCAGGAACAGGAGCTGGACTTTGATCCTTGTGGGTCCCTTCCGACTCAGAACATTCTGTGATTCTGTGACAGGGAAGCAGGACTGGCATCTCATACTGTGCAGGCACAGCTTTGAAAACAGAGTTTGGAGCTTGTGTTTATGCCACTTGTCTGATTGGCCAAACCCCCCCAGTGTATTCCTCGGAGGCAACAGTTTATGGCCATTGCCAGAGCAACGCCTGGCAGGGCAGGCACATGGAATCCTGGGCAGCAAGCCATGACCATCCCCACCCTGTCCTGAGCAGAGAAACTGTGGTGGAAAGTATGAAACAGCCCGTTCCCTGCCTTTTAAGGTCACCACAGAAATTTGCTTCTCAAGCTCCCTGATATACAAGGCTCCTCTCTCTACCATCGCTCCACTTCTGCATGGGCTTGTTACCCCTTGAAGACATTCAGAGAGCAAGGTTTTTAATTCCAAAAGTCCACAAGTGACCTTAGTGGTCATATTCCCCAATCAGGTTTGCTGTCTGTATCACTGCTGGGTCTGGCAGGAAATTCCCAGGTGGTGGAGAATTCCCTGGGGGAGAATTCCCTTCTAGTAAATCTACACCACAGATGAGTCCCACAGTCTGTTCATCCTCTGCCAGCACCAAAGGTACTTCAGGTACAACAGAGATTGTCATCAGGTAATGTAGAGCTCCATTTTACCCTGTTTTACAGTTCTTCCTTTCTGGAAGCAGCTTCAAGTCATACAGACAAAAAGATCTACCCATAAGGATACCAAATAGATCCCAGGATTTAAAGATTTTTTTTTCTGACACTGAACCATATTTGGCCAGCTCATAACTCCCAGCAGCAGGAGATATCAACCAAAAGATTAATTGGATGAGATTCAACAATTTATCTGTGTAAAACAACACCAAAACAGAAACTGGAATAACTTCTTAGATACCAGATACATTCATTGAGAGTATATCAGGGGCAAAAGATTTGCAAACAAGTTCAGTGAAAAAATTGTGAGAGCTGGTTCTACATTTCTGATCTCTACTACTCTGTCCAAGGTTATTAATTTATACAAGAAGTTAATTTAAAAATAGAAGATATAATGCAGGAGGGGTTTATGGATCTTCTCTACATGTAGAACCTTAGGGCTCGGTGTACTTTCATTTGAAGTAATTGTATTCCACGTGTAAATATTAAAAACTTAAATATACTGGAGAAAATTGATTTAGACTTGCTTAAAGGTTCCTATAAATAGCCTTCTTTCTATCACTTTTCCAGATGTCTGCTTTGTTGACGGTTACTATAAAACAGAGCATTCCAGTTTCCCTGTAGTGAACATGAAACAGTCACCTAAGGAAAACCTTCCATAATTAGAACAAGGCAGGTACTAAACCTATCCTGTGGCTTATCTCTGTATTTGTAGCTGGAGTTCATTAACTTGTCAGCACTGATTCCTTTTGAATAGGAAAGTGAAATGAAAAAAATGACGTGCAAATCAATATCAACTGGAAAGCCTTGTTCTCATTTAGAACAGTGTCAGATATGAAATATTGGGAATCAAAATGAAAATTTCTGCTGGAAAAACATGCTTAGTAATGCCATTTTTTATAGGAGAATTATTACAGTGAACTAAGCTAGTTGTCATCCCATGATAAAAGTTACAGCATGTTAAAAGTTAAACCTTTTTAACCAACCTCCTTTTTTGTTGTTGTTTTCAGGTATTTTAAGAAATTGCATTAAGCTTAATAAATGGAAGAAGCATTTTAGAATATTTAATTCATACTCATTAGTTGGCACAAAATCTCTGCAGCACATCCATGTATGTCTAGAGAGAGACAGACATCTGTTAAATGACTTCCACAGAACTCAGCTTGTAAATCACACTGTTATCAGAAGGGATTACAAATCAGTCTTCCTGGACTAGATAATAATTATAATAATGGGGTGCCAAAGGCCAGAGGAAATTTGTTGGGGATGAGCACAAAGTGAAGGCAAAGATGTGCTGGGATATCTCCATATCTGCTGGATTGTTCTTGCCTCTCCAGAGAGGAACAAAGCCCATCAGCTCTACCTGGAAACCTCAGGCCATGGCAAGAGCTCCAAGAAGCCACTGCCTGTGCCCCCTGGAGCTGAGCTGAGCTGACACCCACCGAGCAGGTGGCCTGGAATGGGGTTAAACCAACCCAGGTGGCCTGGAATGGAGTTAAACCAACCCAGCCAGTGTAACAGCCTTAATTCCAAAATCACCAGGGCTCTGCCAGCAAAAGGTGACAGGTCCCTGTTACCCTGTATCTGAATATCTGACATTTAATGTACTTATTGAGTATCTCCACTTCATACACAGAAATTGGAGGCAGAGAGGTATCAAAGTGAAGATTGTCAGAATTAACACTTTTTTCTTTTGTCCAACTTGTGTTCTTTTCCAGGAGCTCTTTGGGCAGAGGCTGAATTTACTGCATGTGTGAACAAGCTCTAAAGCCACAATCTTCCTCAGTGCTTCCATAATACTACAGCAAATTGAAGCAGAAATCATGTAAATGCAGAATGGTTTTGCTCTCTCCATTCCCCCAAACACACACTCTTACACTGGAAACCAGAATCTTATCTTCCTGTTGTCTAAAGTCAAGATTAATTCAGGCTATTTTCTCATTTTATAGTTTTAAAGACTGAGTCTTAATCAAGTCACTTATCTAATTCACAATTGTTCAGAAACACATTTTCCATTAATGAAATGGTCCTAAGTGCAGCCTAATGCTCTGAGTGCCAACAAAAAGAAAAGACACAATAATTACCAGCACTGACAAGGAATTCAGAAAGCCATTAAACAAAACCAATCATTTCTCCCCCTCTCAACCCTCTAACTATCCCATATTTTCATACCTCTAGAAGTTACAGTAATTATTTCCCTCAAGTAAACCAGCTACTTTTCCGTTTAGTAGACAAAAATTAAAGGAACTCTTTCCCTTTTATACTTCTAATACATTTCCCATATTTTTCCTCTAATTGAATTACATGTGACATGTTAAAGAAGGAAACATTTCCATTTGGGATACAGATGATTGAACTTTTCTGGCAGATGTTAAATTTAATCAACATCACAGGACTGAGCAGAATCTGCTTTACGTTATTTACAAATTTCAGATATAATTTTAAAGTAATTACAGTCAGTACACAAAATCTGGGATTAAAAGCCACTGAATAAATGTGAAACTTCTGAGATCCTCTGAAGAGCTGCCTGATCAAAAAAGCATTAATTTTGCAGGGATTCAGCTGAAGGCAGAAGCGACATTAAAAATAACTGAACAGATTCTTTTTTTTTCCCTGTTTCATAGACACAAAATATAACTGGCAGACTGTGACTACCCACTAACATTATGCACAATTAATATTACATATATCAACTTGATGCTAATAGTGTCCAATAGAAGGGACTATTCCATATGATGGTCCCACTAATGCATTCGCTTTTCCCGGCGATTAAACAACATGGGAGCACTAACAATTAACATCAAGGTCACCCTCAGATAAATTTTGATTTGGACACCCCTCACAGCAGATTTATGAGTAGATTCAAAGCTCATTAAAGTCGGTGGAACGACTCCTGTTGCCTTAATGGGGATTGCATTTGGTGCTCTGCTTTCTGTGTTTTCCTATGACAGATTAATTACACGGGTTTGTGAATAATCTTGCCTAAAATCAACCTTGTAACTCAAAGCTCCAAGTCTCAGCCACACATACATGTGGCTTTGGCAGCAATGAATTTGAGATTTATAGATGTGAGGCAAATTCAAAGCCAAATCTTCCCTACCTTTGACTTTAACCTTTAAACTGGTTTTAACATCCTTTCCCTTTTCCTGAATTTGAGGGTCAATATGAAGCATAAGAGACTTTTCTGACTTTCATGACCATATCAGCTTTGAAAAGATGGTGGCTGGGAGTGAGGAGAAGAGAGACAACCATGTAGGACAACACAATACAGCAGCACAGAGAAAATAAAGTTGTCTGCAGATAAAGTCAGAAAGTTCTGTAAGCTGCCCTGCTCAGCTCCCTGAGGGATAAGGACACAGAGCCTGAACTATCCACAGAAGAGTTGACAGCTTTTCCCTTGACCTGCTACTGATACAGTTCACATCCACTGAAAACCAAAAGAGGGACAAACAAATAAAAATTTCTCAGTATCAAGTTGCAGCCATTATTGAAACAGAGTGGATAGAACAACCAACTGTATCAATTTTAAGCTTATTATTTTAATTAAGTTGCAGGAATGTGACTGTGTTGAAAAATTGTCACATATTGTTCCTCTTTTTTATTAAAAAAACCCCAACCTATACCTATCCTTATATCTTTATTATGTTTCTCAAAACAAAACTACAATGTAAGCACTGAGCAGAACATGTGTTAAAGTCTCTCTTGTAAGATATTCCACACTAATACATAATTAATGTTTACAGACATAGCTGGAGATGAAATCCATGTGAACAGTTGCAATGAACCTCTCAACACGGAGCTTCAGGTTTTGATGCAATCGATGACAGTAAATGAATGAGTCCAGGGCTGTTGACTGAGACAGCACCAAAACAAATAAAGAAATCCCCAACTCCTAAATCAAGAATTCAGTCTGGTTTCATTTCTAGCAGTGATTCTACTGCAAAGGGCTGGCAGGATTAACATCTGCCAAAGCAAACACAGAACATTAGTGTAATAATCATCTTCATCTACAGCAAGAGTTTCTAGTTTGCAGCAAGAACAACAATAAGAACAGATCTAGTCTGAATATTCTCGTTGCCAGGTGCTGTCACACTGGTGCACATTCACTGAGTGACCTGGTCCCACCAGGGATTGTGTCACCAACACAGTCTTTCAGCAGTCATTAGTCTCTCATCAAACAGAAGTAGCTGAATTTTTATTTCATCTCCAGGGAAAAGAAAAATCACAGATAGGAGAATATTCTTCCTGTGCAGAGAGAAAACTTCAATGCACAGGATTTGTCAGCCAAGCAGGAATTTTGAATTTAGTGGATTTTTTTTGTCAGTGAGTTCAACAATATCCAAAATAAAATGATGCAACTCAGGAGAGCACTCAAGTGCCCAATTTCATCAGGGTGATGTGCTGTTCACCACCACCACTGTGCTGCAAGGAAACCCTCTGAGTCCTGATACAGCCTTTTAAACTATTAGCACTGCAAACATGAACACATTTCTTAGTAGCATTTCTTTTTTAGGCTGGTCAAAAAAGTCAGGTGATACTAATGCACATTGATATCAGTGCATATGTAAAATCATCTCCTAGCACGGCCCAGTACTTCATGGGATCACACCCTTGAAATCCATATACAAAGGATTTCTTAAAGTCAATATCTGAGAATGAAAGTTTGGTACAGTCTTCCTGATTTAAAAAAAACTTGTACTATCCCCTGTCTTCCAGGTGATTAAGGGATAAATCTTTATAAAGCAAAACTGTGCTCAGTACTATAAAAAAAGAAAAAACCACAAATATTTAATATGTTAATATACAGCACCAAACAGGTTCTAGAAGAATTAAAAAAAGATAAAGTGGACATGAAAATGCTTAACTCTGTGATGTTCCTTATTAGCAAAACCCTTAAAGCACCATAAAATCCTGTCATTTATAAATGTATACTGATAGGAGAGATGAGTAATCTGAAGACAAAGTTCACATGCACAAATCAGATTCTAAACTTCCATCTGTGAATACACAGGTTATGTTACAACATGATTGTCTAAGAAACAAAACAAACCAAACCAGTTCATCCATAGTGCCTTGACATTAACTGTAGAACAAGGTGCCTGGCCACATAAAATATTCAGTACATCTCCAGTGGGATTGGTACCATTGGAGAGCCTTTAAATCAAGTGAAGTATTTACAGTGTTGTCCTAAGATCACACAACTTAGTCCACAGCAAGGCTGGTTCACCAAAAGCTGGATCTAGCTCTCATTTTAAAAGCATTATAGTCCATTCTTTATCTTGAAAACCTGCACATAATAGATCCATGGTTCATTTATCTCAGAACCATGAAGTAATTCTAGAGATGGAAATGAAAAAGAAGACAAAATGATTTCAAGTTACTTTCCTGCTGAGTTGGGACTTCAGCCAAAGGTCCAACAAGAATTGGACACCACCAACCACCAAGATGTCTGATGACCTGCAGGTAAATTGAAGTGTATCTGCTCACAGCTGCTGCCTGAATGACTCTGTGTTGTTAGAACTTGACTCAAACCTGTTACCAGAGAAAATGCTAAAAATATTTCAGCATATCTGTTCCTACTCACCAGGAAACTTCTTGTTTCCTGTTGTGCACCAAACCACAGCCACAGTGAGGCTGGGAAGAAACTGGGAGCCAAATCCAGTCTCTCCTTGCCTACAGTAAAACCATTTCCCAGCTGCCTTAACTGAGAACCTGCCAGTTCAACAGTGATGAAGGACACTCAGGAATGTCATCAGTACCAAAATTATTAGCAGCAACCAGTTACTCAAATAGCAGGACCAGTTCAAATCAACCTGCTGCCCCTCCACTCTCCTCCTGTGCACCCCAGGGGCCTTCTCAGTAAGAAGGAGAAACTGTATAAACTAACTAGGAAAACTATTCTAAGATGGATCAAAAGCTTAATGCAAAGGTTATTCAGTTTTATTTGGTGTGATATAAGTGAGGAGCTGGATGATTAATAAATCCTAGGTGACTGTAAGCATTAGTAGAATTGCTTATTATGGAGATAGCAAATTATATTAAGCTTTAACTCTGTCATTCTTCAACTTGCCACATTATTCCAGGTACTCGAAAAAAACTGGCTGCAAAATGAGATGCAAAGGAATAATGGTAAAAGAAACAAAATTGTAATAATCAACAAATAAGGAATTTTAGATCCAAAAGGAGCCATCTGTCCTTGCAATGGCAGAATCAATTCTTGGGGGAGGACAAATGTAGATTTTTATCCTGTGATGCTCCATTAAATGCTTAAGATGTGTGCTGAGATAGGTGTTACTATAATAACCATAATAAATGTTCCTTCAGGTTTGTGAAAATCAGCATGGAACTATTGGGGCAATCATTAGGGATTATTATTGAGGTCTCTGATGGAGAGAAATGACTAAACTCTTACTCAGGGAATCATCCTTTCATGTGAATAATTTCTCCTATCACGGCTCTTTCTCAACTCCACGCTGCTTCTGTGAGCTGATGGAAAAGCTTATAGTGGGGGAAAACCAGCAATATTTTGTGTCTCTGACACCAAAAAAAGAACCTTGAGCTTAGTTTTGAACACTACTTGGTTTGATTTCCTCTTGGAATTGTCTCCGTTCCTTAATAAATGTGAGGCCTCACAGGTGGAACTGGGGAAGTTGTCATACACTGACTGCATCATTCCTGCATTCCGGATGAGAGAACTACCAGGGAAGAAAGGGACAATTTTTCTTCTGTACCATAAGTCTCACATGTTCTTCTGGTGTCTGTAACACCTCTTTTTCATTATGGATTTGAGGACATGAAGGCTGTCATGGCAATTTTAGCATCACATCAAAATCACCAGGTCCTTTTCCCAAATTCCTCATTCCAAAAGACTCTGTCCCTATCCTGAGGTGTAAAAGTATTATGAAATAAGTATCAAAAATAAAGATATCTATACAAATACCTCTCTTGACAGATGTATATAGACCTGCACACACACATTCTCTCTCTGTGTACTTAATAGTTTCACTTTAAGGATCTTACAGGATGAAAGCTGCTTTATAAATGAAAGACATTACACATCCTAAGAGACATCTACTTATCCTTTATGATCTTGCTTAATGTCCTACTAAATCATGCTCAGCCTGTTGCTTTCCTACTTATATCCTCATTTACTACAATAAATTAAAAATTTAAACCTTTCACAAAGGGTTTCTTTCCATGTTCCCCACATCAGTGGCACAAATTTCCACCCAAGTCCATCAGTCTCTGAAGATTAATGCATAGGACTGGCATGGTTTTGTCTATCCCAGAATATTTTCAGGCTGGACACAGAACAATAAAAACTTGAAAAAAATGATGTGTAAGTTCATGGTGGTTTATCAGTAATCCACAAAATTTAGTGGATTTTTTTTTTAATGGATAAAAGGACAGTTAGTGTCATAAAGAGAAGTTCATTCAGTTCAAAATGTCTTTCCACAACTTATCTACCGTTCAAATTCGAAAAGAAAAAAAAATGTTTGGGGCCCAAGAGGTAAATAGGTATTTTCTTGACATTCTGTGCCAGGATGAATTTTAGTTCTTCAGCAATCCTTGAATAATTGCTCTCATTGAGATTCATGGAAGCTTTGCCATTAGGTCTTATGGATGGAGGATAAGACCTGAGTGTGTTTTCAAAGAAAATAGAGTAAAATTGGTTGCATTCCAGAACTGCATCTGGGTCTGGGATTTTATGACAACCTTAAGTTTACAGCAGAAGCACACCAAGCAATAGTGAAAATGTTCTATGCACAGTACCTGTTGCAGCAGGGAGAACTAAGGGAGCAGCCTAAATGCTGCTCAGGGCTGGAAGGAATTATGATTTTAGCTGTTTTTAATAAAATGCTTTCATTACAAAGAATTTTACCTGTCACTTTACATTAGTCTGTAAATAATTTGAAATAATTAACAAGGCTTGTTTCAAAAATAATCTAATTTCAACTTTGAATCAGTGTTAAACATATCTGATACTTGCCTAAGCTCTGCTTGCTACTGAAGGGCACAAAGTCCCTTTTCCTGGATAAATACATCCCTGGTTCCCATAAAATGTGAATGTAGATTACTCAGAGAGCAAAGCACTGAACGCTCACAGAAGTTAACACCTTGTTTCACAGTCAATTATTCACATTTCCAGTCTATAAGACCATTTTTCTCTCCTTAAATAACCGAGTTCTCCTCATTTACATGCTGCAGTTGCTCACTGAGGGAAAGAGAAGCAAAGTGAGCCCACACATTTGATCCAAGCACTTCCACATCCAGTGAATAAACCCACGGGTCACACTTGGTCCGAAAAAGGAACATTAAATTAGTGAAAGCCACCAGTAGCCCCTGTTCTTTATAGCATTTACTGTGGCATTCAACACAATATGTAATTGTTGCTATGGCAACTGCCACATCTCTTGGCACCATAATAATTCCCAGATAAATGGATCTTTGTCAGAGCAAACTCCAAAGCCACTGTATATGAAACCTGTGTTTCTTTGGTGCTGGGAATCTGCAGTGTTAAGCTGGAAGGATAAATTCAGCCCAGGCCTGAGGAAGCACAAGCCTGTCAACAGAGGGGAGGGGAGGCTGTGGAGCTCAGCAAAAAGGGGAAATATATGGAAATACATGGAAAATCAGAATTGCTGTGCCATGGGACTCCCAGGGTCACCCAGGAACTGCCCAGCAAAGGGGTGTGGGAGCCCCGTCCACACAGCACTGCCAGACACAACTCCTGCTTCCAGGGTTTCATCTGAAGCCTGCTGGAATCTCATCGTTTCAGCAGGTTCAGGATCCAGCTGAAGGATAAAAAGGGATAGTAGGTGACTGGAATTTCTATGGAAAAGAGTGGTTGAGGAGATTTCTTATGTAAAAGGAGCTCTTTGTTGTTTCCCTGACAGCAAGAAGTCTGCATGGAGGATTTTTATAAAAATATAGTCCAAAAGGCAGCTAAATGATACTACAGAATGACCCATTGATGAGAATAAGCTCTTGCTTTCAGTGACATTAATTAAGATGTGTTCTGTGAAACCTGAAATGTAGCATTGCAGATTTTAAAGTTAAAAAAAATAGCATCCATTCAAGGATGGTTAAAGCAGGGAAAAGTCATTTACCAAAATACCATCAACACAAAGGTATTAAATTCTAAAATCACTTGTACCTCAGCCTTTAATGCATAAATTCCAAGTCAATATATGTTTGCGGTGAGATAACAAAAGTAACACGAGTGATAACAACTTAATAACTTAATGTCTAGGAGAATGTTAGGATGTTAAACTCCCTGTCAAACTGAACACAAAAGTGATAAAATTACTTTCCTTTTGTTTGTTCTGTAAGAAAATCCTTCTTTATATGCCTGAAGGACACTTTCATATCCAAAGGCAAAAGTTCTCTGTGATTTTATGAGGCTGGTATTCTATCCACTGTTTTGATCAGTATAATAACTCATAACTCTATCGCAGATATTGATGCACCCCTGTGACTTACTCTATTTTGTGCCTTCAAATTAAATGCAAAACATGGCATTTTATTTATGCTGCTCGTCGCTTTCTGCAGCAACTGCTCTATGCAAAATCTAATAACACGGAACTCTTGGAGCCTGTTTGTCAATATCTCATATTGGAGTCCATCTTCAGACTTTGCACAGTCATTTGCAGCCCATTTGGAATTCTGTTCTAAACTGAAAAAATGCTAATCTACATTAATGGGAACGATTGCCTGCTATATCAGAGAGGCTGATTCTTGATCTTATTTTCCAAATAACTTATTGGATTGCCAGATGACTAAACTCAACTATTCACATTTCCTCGCCTGAATATTTTTTTTTCCATGAGAGAATCCTGATTCATAATAAGATTATTGATCCGTTATCAGCGGTTCTAAGGCAGAAAGCCACACGTGGGATTTATGGCTCTGGGCGCTTTTTATCTCGTATCCATAATATTTGCAATCTCTATCCTTTGGGGATAAAGCAGAGAGCAAGGCACAAATAAGAAATGCTAACATTTAAATCCAAGGAGCTTAGTTTTGTTATTTCTGTTTGATACTTTAGGAAACAGAGGTACAGGCAGAAAAAGCAACTCTCACAAACATCTCCATCCAGGCTGCGACTCGGCAGGAATCAGAATTTGGGGCTGCAAGGCGGCTGAGGAAGTTTTTGGCCAGGCTGCTGAGGCTCCTGTCCCTGCTCCAATAAACACAGTTGGGAAAAGCAATGGTTTGACAAACGGAAAAAGCAGCAGCAGCCTGTCTGCCCAGCCCCTGGCTGGTACAAAGTGCCCTGGACAGAGTAGCAGGACGAGGGCAACTCCATTTCCTTCAATCCGAGCTGCTGCTGGAGGTGGTTTTAAACTCTGTCTACGACATGCTGTCTCAGGGTGTGCTCCTCACTCTTATCTCTGCTTTTCTTTCTCCTAGTCCTTTTCTATCTCGTGCCTGAAAAACTGTCCTGAGGGTTTGACAGCTTCTATTTAATCATTTCATCCTTCTGTATGGCAGACTGCTGAGCACCATACAGTGAAGTTACTACCAGCCTGGAATTTCCAAATATCTGCCTGCCCTCTTATCTGCTTTGGTGCCAGACTCTTGATATCTCACTTCCCTCCACCCCTCACCCTGTGTCTGTAATGGTGTAACAAATAAAGGTCCTAAATAACTCCCTCTGCTGTGGGGAAGGAAAAAGAAGGAAAAAAAAAAACCTGCCAACACACAGAAAAAGGCAGAGACAGATTGTTTCCCAAGGCTTTCTTTCAGCTCCCAGGATACTAAGGGTATGTTCATTAAAACCTGCATTAGATTTCAGAGGGGGAGAAGGACCAGCAGACAACCATTTTATTTAGCCTTAGAGGACACAGTTCAACTCCCAGCTTGCTACTTTTTGGAACTCCCCATTTATTATGAGGCTCTAGGAAAGGCTGGCTATACTTTCTGTCTTCCACAAAAACTGGCTCCTTTAATAAATACATAGATCTACTAATGTCTGGAAAAATGTACAAATGTGATGAAATTTCCAGCTTTCAGTTGTCCTCCTATCTCCATAAAATAAAGTAAGGATCAAGGACTGGACAAGACAGAAGTCAAAAATATAAATAAATATTGCTGCCAGTCATTGGCTCAGCCTGTTTGTTCCCAGCTGGGGTTGTGAGTGATTTATTTTTCCATTTGGGATTTGAGGTTTAACGATTCTATGAATTATTCAAAATGAACCCAAGGTTCATTTGGAGAATCCTGGGTGAATCAAAACATTTCCGTGTCTCTCCTCTTTAATATGACCAAGCACTGCAGTCCTGGCTGTGTGGGGCTGTATCCAGTGAGCACTGGGCAGAGCAGAGCAGGAGCACAGATGTTCCCAGTTCTCCAGCTCCACTCCATGGGGAATGCAAGCGAACTTCCTTTCTTTCACTGAACACTCTGATTGCCTGAGGGTCCAAGTGTGAACACACATAACTGTTAAAGAGTAATGTTACACCTTCCACAGGCTCAGGGCAGCTCTTCTCTGCACTCACACTCTCCATGCCCCTCAGAAATGACTGTAGATTTTTGGGAATACTCTCTTCTGCCAAGTCAGACAGAGACCAATATATCTGGCCAAAATCACAGGAGGAAGGGGGGGACCAGCAGGTTGCAGAAAGCAATCTGACTGGAATCTGCTGGACAGATTTTTGCTCCGTAGCAGGTCTGCACATCTGTAGGTACAGAGATTCGTGGGGTTTAGGTTATTTTGCAGTAACATCCAGGCATCAGGAAGAGCTGCAGTGTTGTATTTGCTCTTCTGTCACCAGCCTCTCAAAATATTGTGTGATCAGAGAGCAACAGCCCAGCTGGCTGATGATGCTGAGGAACCACTTATCTTGCCATATTGTAGTCACGGCCACCCTTTGCTAGAAAGCTGCATGTTCTGCACATCTATTGTGCTTGTGGCAGAAGAGTAAGGAAATGTGTCCTTTAGATGCAAATAAAGGAGTTAAACAGTAAGTGCTATTCTAACAGCCACTCATTATACTGTGGCCCCGAAGTTAATGTAAGTTAATCACATAGGACTGATCAGTGAGGCCAGCTGGAATCTTCCCCCATCTTTAGCAGGAAAGAACCACACCTCTTCACCCCTAGAGTACCAGAAGCTTTTCTGCACACTCCACACTGCACCTCTAAATAACTCCCCTATTCCTCTAAAGTACGGCTGGTAGCAATCAGAAAGTTTTAGGAACTCTGCTCTGTTCCTAGGCTCAGACTGCCAGTCAGCACATCGGAGATCATTGTTGAGGGCCATTTCCAAACACGTTGGGAATCTGCAATTAGAAACATTAACAATGGGATTTCACAGATGTAGGTTACATGCTTTCAGAAAAGAAATGGCAGTTGCTGGCAGAGGGGAAATACTTAAGAACTACTTATCCCCTAATTAGACAAGGTACTGTACTCTAAGTACTGAATGCTAAGCAGTGCTCTAGCATGTGCTCATCTTAACCCTACAGAAATATGCTGAATTACTGAGGCTCCATCTGAGCATTGCTTAGCCAAGGCTCCCTGCATAAACAGATGGAGCAATTCTGCTGTTTCCATGCTGACACATTTAGACTGCAAAAGTACAGGATTAAGTTCAAATTTATCATAAAATCACTTTAGATAGGAGGCTGTAGTCTTTATATCCTTCTCAAGGATGACAAACAGAAAGACAACACTGTCTGTGTTGTGTTTAAAACAGGCAAATAGCTGAAAAGGTTGGGAAAAAAATACTGGTTTAACAGCTACAGAGTGCTGGCTGAGGCCACAGCAGGACAACCAGCCTCAAAGATCTTTATATTCCCTTGAAGAAGGGGATGATCCTCACTAGATGGGTTTCCCAGGGCACATTAATGCATCGTGTAACTCTCAACAGTACTTCAGACACCAAGGATCACCATCCTAAAAGGGTAATCATCTGTTTATAAGCTGAATATCAAATCCTTAAAAATGTGACAAATGCAGGTAGAGAGGATGTGACACTGCTTTGAGGAGTCACCTGTGAGGGAAGACTGGCAAGTGGCAGAATATGCCAGATTTAGGCTGGGTTTCTCTCTCTGAAGCAACAGAAAGTGGTTGGAACAGAATCCAGGAGTGGGGCCAAATCAGACTTGGCTTTCAAATGCAGTCTGCAGATAGATCTCAACACCAGGCATTAATTAATATTGCTGGAACATTTTGAGGGGAGACAACCCAGAACCCAAACAGGACATAAAGGTCACTGGCAAAGCTGTGTCACGGTCTGTGCAAATACATGTTTTTTAACTCCTACTCATGAGACATGATTTCCCCTAGTTTATAACTTCCATAGAATATCTCCCCTCAGAGACATTGAAGGGCTGCTTCCCTGAGAAAACCAGATTAAAACTTCAGAATATGATTCTCAGAGAGTCACATCTTCACACATAAACCAATCCCTTGAAGTTTAACTCCAGACCTCCTGTCAGAGATGTCTCAAACCTCTCTGTGGTTTCCTTAACTTCTAACTGGAGAATGAGAATCCCGATTTCAAAACTGCTCCTAAAATTTCAAAACCTGGGGTGGAAACAGAATCATTTGAACGTTCTTGTGAATGCACCAGAAGGATCATGCCTTGCTAGTCTGAGGCACAGGACAGCCAAGTGCCCAGCTTGTTCCCACAAGTGTAGCTTTCCTACTCTGAATTTGGCAGTCTGTGGCCCTAAACTCGCAGCTCCTCCACCTAAGAACCTCTCTCAAGTATGACTGTGTCAAAATTTAATTTTGTGAAGAAACAGCATATTTAAATAAAATTAAATCCCATTTCAGTGTTCTGATCAGCCTTCTGCAGTTCCACGTTCTGGTACTTTCTCTCCTGCTTGAAATCTATATTCATATCACATGCTGCTTAAAGTGCAAAGCAAAACCTTTCCTCAGCCACGGACTTTCAGAAGTTAGTTCAACCTTTCTCCTAAAGCTAATTTGTTTTTTTTTTTTAATGGAAGACTTCAGTTATACTAACATATTGTTGGAAAAATAACGAGAATGCTGGCAACAGAACATCTAAATACCAAATCAAGACAACAGATCAATCATTTTTATCGTGGCTTCTTTATACTTCTGTGAAATTATAGGTCTGTAAAGGCACCAGGCTTAATTTTCTAGGAAGCCACTGCCCTTCCTACCTCTCTCCTAAATGCCAAGACACAGAAGTGAAGGCTATCTCACATTTCCTTTTGTTACTTTCCTGGGTGTGAAGAAGACAATTCAATCAATTTGTGAAGCACTTTTTGCCCCATAGCATGAGGTTTGTTTTACACTGGAATTCAGAAGGGGAAATGAAAAGACACAGTGGACAGAGCAGAACAAAAATCACCAGTGCCAAGAGACAGAGTGTAAATATGTGTTGTTATCTGTGTAGATGTTTATACAGTTTAACACATAACAATGTCAGATAAGCAGACCTATATGAAAATTTAAATTTCACAGCATAGAATTCATTCCCACATACTTAGACTTGGAGTGAATGTGAAGGTTCTGTAAATTCTAAATTATACATTTAAACTATGATTTTACATTTTCAGTCATGGCCAAATTGTAGCTACCTGGCATAACATTCACCAGAAGAACCAGACAATTTTGTACTTGGGCTCTGTCACTTGAATCAATTCTATAGGAATGTTTAGCACCTACACCTGAAGATGTAACACATCTTTGAAAACCTGGAAAATTCGCATCTTAAATTAAACCGAGTGCTAAACTGTTACAGCAACAGCCGGATTGAAAAATTATTTTGATCTCTGCTAACAGATTAAAACTGCAGCATCTCCTTGGTCCTTGTTTTTAGTGTTTTATATTTATCTTACCTTTAATGCCCCGTGCTTTTCATTTGCTCCACCGATGAAAATTTCCGCCGTATCCTCGGCGTGCTCGGAGCGAGCGCGGACGAACAAGGCTGTGCCAACCTCTGAGATGTTCTTTAGTGCAACCAAGGACCCGTCGCCTTCCACCGTAAAGTCTGGGTTAGAAACCTCAAAGTTCAATTGGTTATTCCCCTTGCAGTCATCAAATTTCACTGGGGGAAAAAACAAATAATAAAAAGCACGTTATAAGTGTCCACTTTGGAACAGAGTTTTGGTGTTATTGGCTTGTTCACAGATTTTGGGAAGAAATGTCTCTCAATCTAAGCAGAAAAACTTACAAAATTTTATAGTTGTGTGACTCTAATTATTAACAAATCTTATGAATATGCACTTTAAGGAGGATGGAGAAGTTTTGACCAGGCTAACTGGGGATGTAAGAGGTAAACAAAACACTCTGGACAAGAATCTTTTCTGACCAAATGCACACCCAGTTTCACAATTTGAGCAGCAGCAATAGAGACCTTGTTATCCTCCTCATCATAGCCCAGGATCTCTAAAGGCTCTCCTGCTGGCCAAGTGGTTTCAGGTACATCTTTATGCTTAGCACTGAATATTTGCAGAATATTCAACCTCAGTCTGCTGCAAAAGTGTAGAAAAACCAAACTATAACGTTTCTTACCAACTACCAGGGCTGTCATACAGTATATGAGCTGCACTAATGGTATAGCTAAGGATAATTTTAATAAAGAGTAGCTGTCAATAATCCTGTCTCACTTTACATGAAGGGTTTAAAATATTTAGGAAAGTTGGCATAAAGAGAAAAGTGTCCCAAAGCACAAAGGTTTGAGACTTTGCTTCAAATTCCTTCTCTGAGTCCAGTAGATTCACTTTGCACAAATCACAGGATAAAATGTACGATTAAGAGATCTTCACCAAAAACTTGTAATGGCTAAGTAAACTTTTCAGATTTTGACATCTCTGAACAATATATTTGTAAGTGAAAGATTTTTCTGCAGACAATCTGTTCTGTATTCCCTACCTGCTCCTCAAGCTACTGCTGCTGCAGACTTTTCACTGACCTGTGTGCTCTCACTATTTTGATTTTACATTTCATTTCTGTTGCCTCTTTAAAAACTGCATTACACTTTCAGCAAAGATCACAGAAAGACTACAGAAAACCAATAACAATGGACTTTAAGTGAATATAAAGCACTTTGCATAATTGTTTAAAGTCACTGTATAGACTTCTTGTATTGGGACATTATTTTTAAAGGAAGAAAAATAATCCCAGAGTCTCACAACCTGGCCAATACCTAAGCTCTTTCTGACTATGCAATCTCTCTAAGTGGTCTTAAAGCACAGGCACAATCTCATAGTGGGTGACCACTCAATATTCCCAGGAAGTTGTATAAAAATCCTCTTCATCAAATTTTGTGCCTATTTCCAGACATAGCAGCTTGAAGACAGGGCTGCCAGAGGACCTCAAGGAGATCCTTCCTTTCTGGGCATTCACTGAGATTGGATCCCAGTGTAGAACACCACAGGAAAAAAGAACCATTGCTAGCCCTGGAATTTGAATACAACTTCGTTTTTATGACAAATATTGATGAGAAAGGTTAAATAAAAAGTTAAACAATGCAAATATCTCAAACATCCAAACTTCAGGACAAGGTACAAAATGAGACATGGGACATTATTTGCCGAAGCAAGAGTGGAGGGTTGGCCTTGTCTGCACCCAGATCAACACCCAGCCCTCCCTCACTGCCCGGGCCCAGTGGAACTGGGGAGAAAACGAGACGGAAAAGGCCCTGAGTCAAGATAAAGACAGGGAGGCCACTTATTTGGACATCAATGGTCAACCAGAATTGACTTGGAGAAAATTCATTTAATTGCCAATTAAAATAGATGTGGGTGGAAAACAAGACAAAACTAAAACCACCCTGTCATTCCGTCTGGCCCGTTTCCCCAGGCTCAGTGTCACTCCATCATTCCCAGCTCTTCAGCCTCCTCTCCCCGAGCAGTGGGGACGCAGGGGGAGCAGGGGGTCACAATTTGTACCTGAGGGCTCCTCTCTGGGGCTCCCTCCTCCTCACACTTCCCTGCTCCCCTCAGGACAGACCCACCTGCTCCTGCCTGGGCTCCTCCAGGGCTGCCTGGAATCCCTGCTCCACACCGGGAGCCCTTCCTCCTTTTCCTCCTCCTCATCCTCCTCCCCCTGGGGCTCACACCTCACACTTTCCCCCTCACTCCTTATTCCCAAGTACCATTTTTCCGTTTCCCACCTCTGGCACAGCAGCAGCTCCGGTGTCTCTGAGGGCTCAGCTCTGCCCGGCGCTGGGGCGGCTGCGGGGCCGGCTGGGGACAGCCCTGACCTCCCTCACAGAGACCCCACAGCCCCCACACACCCCACACACCCACCAGGGCAGCAGGAGCCCAGGAGGGATTTTGAAAGAACAAAGTTGTGACCCTGTGAATTCACACTGGAGCGTCCTCTTCCCAATGACAGTCCAAACTCCGTGATAGTCACCACAGGCTTTGCATAAAAATTCCCCCAGCACCTGAAGGATCTGCTGCTGCACAAGGTTTAAGCTCGATTACATGTTTTTAACTAAAAACTGCTCCCATTTCCTTTGCTTTACTTGAGGGCAAGAGAGCTATCCTTGGATTCGCAGCGGGACTGCAAACCAGAATTTCATCAGCTCATTTGCCGTTTCATTGAATTTTGCTGAAAGCAAAGGGGGATTATAAATAAAAAAGAGACAAAAAGCTCTTTCCCCTCAGATACTCCAATCCCTCCAGACAAACCTATCTCGGGCTGTCATGTGGCAGACTCCTGCTTGCAAAGTCTTGCACTGCAGCAGAACCAGGGAGGAAAAACTGCTGAATTTGGGAGCAGCAGCAGTTTAAAACAATTTCAGAGTGCTCAGACTGTGCTGGTGCCCACACTGCTCTCCAAGGCTGGGAACTCCTCTCAGAAAGTGTCTCGTGCTCACAGTAGGATTTTGATGGAAGGCTCTCTGTGAGCGAGGCCTCCCTGGTGAAAAACCACCCGTTGCAGTTTGTGTTGGTGACATGACAGGTGTTTTAACAGACTCACTGCAATCTCCTAAAGCTATCAACCAACAAAAAAGCAAAATTTGCCTGTCACCACAAATGTGGGAAGTTGAAATTCTCTATAGTAATCACTGGATAGATACATACACTGTATATCTCTATACACTCCATAGATCACAGCCTTTATGCAATACAAGTCTTTTCACTTATTCTTTTATTCCCTTGGAAAAAACCCTTAAACTGTATAAGAATAATAATTAAAAAAAAATAGATAAAAAAAATGAAGCAGGGTATTTGAAAAGTAACTTGTTGTACTGGTGACATCCCTGCCCACTGCAGGGGGTTGGAACTATATGATCTTAAAGGTCACTTCCAACCCAAACCATTCTATGATTCTATGAATAAATATGTTCTTCTCATAGTCAAAAACTGCTGGTGATCTAATAATAATCTATTAATAATACATTAATAGCTTACAACTGGAAACATTTGGCATCGCTCTCTGGGAAATTATGTCAGGAGTAAAGATTGGAAAAAAAAAAATTAAAAACCTTAAAAAAACTATAATAAAGTCATGCCTTAAAATCAAATGTCATAGTTCAGAGCTGTAGCATCACCCAGCCAAACACTACAGGTCCCTTCCAAGAAAAGGACACATTGTGTTGTACTTCAAAAGGAGGTTTCTCCCACCTTGCTGCTCAGCATTCACAAACGTGGAGATTCCTGCCTCGCTGCCATCTGTGGGCACTGGAGAGGATCAAAGACCACATGCAGATTTCACACATGGAATTGGGAGAAGCACTTGAATCTATATTCCCTTGGAACTAGGAATTTAGCAGGTTTAGGCTTTTTATATTTTGCTCATCTGTTGATCTTGTTTTATGAAACTCTGTAACTTTTTCCAACAAGGGCAGAAGCAAAGTTGTTTGAAAGTGGAAAACTCTTCTCTTACCGTACCTCATCCAAAACCATTGACGCTTTCAATTCCCAATCCTACCACAGGAACAAGACTATTTGATGAGGTTAATAGCAAAGAGAAGGAAAGAAAATGAAAAGGCTCTGAGAAGTACTGATATGCAGGAGTGACATTAGGAGCGGGTGGAAGGAGATGAAGTGATCACAAGGACAGAGAACACTGAAGATTATTTGGCCTAAGGACCAACAGAGATGAAATGGAAGCCAATTGTTTCGAGAGTCGAAGAGAACTGTAGCCTTAGATAAAATCCTTAATCAGAAGTTAGGAACTTTATCAGAATGATGCTGTCTCCTGGACTGGGCTGACTAGGGAATATTGAATGAGATTGCATTGCATTCCCAGCCATTCTTCCCAGCCCCTCACAGGAATGTTTGCTTCCTTAACCTCATGTGGCTTCTGGGGAAGAGCCGATGCAAATAATCAAAATTTCCAGTACTTGAGCTGCCCATAGCAGGCTCCAGTAGCAACTGCACAGCCAAAGGAGCTGGCCCTGGCACTGAGCACACTTCCCTGCCCTGCCAGGCACTCAGGAGACATCTGAGGAGTTCCAGCTTCATCAGCTTACTCAGATTTCCACCTGCAGCACTACATCTATCCCTTAAACAAACCTGTACATCACTGATGCCCTAAAAATGCACAGCCTGTTAAATGTAGGGCAAATGGGCTTTTTAGTTCTTATTCTCTGGTGAAAAAAGTCTTGCTTTGTACATAAAGCCTGGGTACAAATCTCTATGCACACTATAAAGTGTCATTAATTAATTACTCCTTATTTCCTCCTAGTACTAACCAATGTAACAAGAAACTAGACAGAAGTGTGTGGATATCAGTTGTGGGAAGCTTCAGATGGATATTGAAGAACAATTTCCAGCTAACCATTAAAAGAAGGTGCTGGGGATATGCTGAATATGTGCCATTACAGGGTTTTAACATAAGTTTAATCAAATAGAAGATTAATCCAAAATCATTCAACACCACTTTCAGCACCTGATCCCGCTTCAAACCAAGAGAATGAACTAGGTGACACCTTAAAGCTTTTTCCACACATAAAAGTTCTAGATCTAATTATTATCCCTCTCTTTTCAGGTCTACATTAGGCCTATAATTATAGGGTTCATTCAAGAAAAGAAAAACTACAAAAATGAAGTGAACCATCCACTGTATCTTATTACACAGCTTATTCATCCAGCTGAGTCCTGGACATTGCCCTCTCTCCCAAGACTGAGGGAAATTTGGGCATGGGACTGAGAACTGAATCCAAGATGAACAAGCACACAGGAAAATAGGAAACAGCTCCACTGAAAAACAATCTAAATGACAGAAAGAGCCAGGTTTCTAAAAGGTATAGAATAGCTGTTTTCAGAAATAAAATACCCTGTTACAAAGGGTCTTTTCAGATTTATATTTAAACAATCCCCAGACACCAAAAACAGAATAGTTACCAAAATCTCCGTCAGCTGGATGGAGAGCACACGCTCTAGGGACTCTGCCAAGGTTCATGGACAGCTCCTGCACACTCACTTTGTGCTTGAGCTTAAGGAGTTTAACGGGATTGTAAAATCTGCAGAGCAAAGGCCACTTGTTTGCTCTGTGTCTGTACAGAACTTGCAACAAAATGAGTCATATTTGATGCTTAAGGAGCTACAAAAGTGCAAAAAACGAATAATAGCAGTTCAGCTCTAGCCCCAAACTAAAACATTAGTGATGCTACACCTGACCTGACTGGTGATTGTGTCTTGTTGACAAGAATTCAATGGGCAATTAAAACAATGATCTAATATCTATTTATGTGGAGGTGGAGTTCTCCAGTTATTGACACGTATATGACTCTTTGGATGTTCCTAGTCGTGCTCCAGCTGCCAAATGAACATCTTTATTGTGTCTAATATGCCACATGGTATGAGACAGGCTCCAAAACTCCGTGCAAGCAGGATGAAAATACTGCCAAGCAGCTCCCAATGAAAAACAGCACGAGTGTCACTCATCGCCCTCTGCTCATTTCTCTGCCTCCTGTGTCAGACTTTTACTCCTTTCTGTAAAAAAACCCATTCACATGTGAGTTGTACAGAATATTTCTGCCCACCAATCAATATTCATTATTAGTAATACCTGCATACATCCCAAGGCTTTAACACTGACTTCGAGCTTATTATTGTAAAAAAAACCTGCTGGAAAAAGGTTTCTTGTGCAAGATCCCACAGCTGAAAATATTAACCTTTATAGATCTCAGCAAGAAAACTCCAGGTCCTGGGATTCACTATTTCAGTGCATCCCATTCTCACTGCTATGATAAACCAGCTATGTGAGGTTTCTACACAACTCTGATATTTACGATAACGAACCACAGATGTTTAAAGAATACTATTTTAAAACACTCAAAGGTTAGCAGTTGCATTTCTTGTAAACTATAAAATGAAAACAAGCTGAAATAGATTTGTATTCAAAAGCATATATTAGCCTGGTATATTCCTCTTCCAAAGTAATTTTTTTTTCCTGAGTTTAATTCTCAAAAGTATAATTTGTTTTGAACAGAAGTATAGAATCTGTAATGTTGTCTCTGATGAAACCTCTACAAAAGTATTCTGAATAAATAAAGATACATATTTATCTTTAAGCACACCAAAACTTACTCAGTATGTCTCTATGTACAGGTATTCATATTTTTCTGTTAGCTGATCATAACTAACAACAAAATGGCTCCTCAGTGAGGAAATTTCACACTGAAAATACAGACTTAATTACTCTATCAACGAAGATTAGGAACCTTTCTGTTAATATAACCCAGCCTTGCTCAAAACAGTGGGAATTACAGAATCAAACAAATATTATCCTGTGTATTTGTTCTAATCCTTTTTTGTGAATAACTTTGGATCATATTGGAACCACAAGTCAGAAGCTGTATCTGTGAGAGGTCTAGAGATGCAAGAAAAGAACATTACAGCTACACAAAGGCAACTCAGCTTCCCAGCCCAGCAGGGATTTGTCAGCTCTGCTCAAAAGTCCTCCCTGCTCAACGACTTTAGCAAAATAGAGAAGTTGGACAGAAAGTGGTGAAGCTGAGCTTCATTAACTACAAAGAGAGAAAAGTGATGGTGGAAGCAAATGGAAATGACTCTGAGTGCTGTTGTTGTGTATAAAAATTCATAAAGCACCATGACCCAGGGAAGCTCTTGTTAGCAGTAAACACTGCTGAGGACTGCAAGCAGCAGGAGGGGAGGGGGGAGATGGAACAGGCCCCACGGAATGTTCCTTGCCTGACTCTGGCACGGGGACTCCCGGCAGCTCCACACAAACTGCAGAAGTGCAAAGTGCTGTGAGCCTTCAAGAGCTGAATTATCCTGTGGAGGGGATGAAACCTGCCTGGAACCAACACATCTGGACAACCTAAATCCATGGAGGAACAAGAGAGCTGCTGTGACAGCAGCTGACGGCGCAGGGGCTGTTGCAACAAAAGAAATCCTGCACTGCGAGCCAACAACACCATCCACCAGGAGAAACAGCTTCTTTCCTGCCTTTGTGATGCCTTCAAAATCACCTCTGGAACACGAGTTTTGGCAGGGAGCCCACAGCCACTGTGCTTCTGCTGTTTGCCTGCAAGAATACCTGAACAGCAGAAGGGAAAAGAATAGAAAGAGGAAAGTGCTGCCCCGTGACGCTTTTGGGGGCAGACTAATGGGAGACAAGACACTGTCAACAGTTAAGTCAGACAGGTTGCTCCTAAAGATATGAGGTTGTCATTATTTCATATCTGAAAGTGCTCTATAAATAATGGATTTATAGCTTAGAAAAAGTACAAGCTTGACTAAAATATTTCTTTGCACAAAAATGTTATTGAACACTTAATAAAATGAGTGAAATGAATTTTATGAAAACCTTTTTTGAAGGCTTTTAAACAGTTTAATGCTAAATTCTAGCTCTGCAGTAGAATTGCTACAGAAATCCAATGAGCAACAGTAGGTTATTATCTCCCGCTGCACTTTTATGATTTTCTTGTGTTTATATAATTTCTTTATGTGCCCCTGAAGTAAATTACAATGATGCCTTATTTAGCATCCAGATAGTCAAAAACTGAGGAAACATGAGCAACAGCACAATGTTCGTCAGAACATAAAAAGAATTAAGACAAAAACACATTTATATTCAACTTCTTTGGAAGAACAAGTACTAAACAACAGACTTCATCCTTGCACTATAAAGTCTACAAAAATAAACTGATTACCTAAACTAGCAAAAATCCCCGTGTGATTTATGTGTGGTGATCAGGTTTGTGCAGAGCCCTGTTACAATGCAGAAATTGGGCCAGCAGTTCATCCAGTGGGCACTGGGGTGTGGATATCTGCCCTTTGGAGAACAGGAGAAATGGTACCTATTAATAGTCACAGTCTTCTCTGTGCTGTCAAAATTCATCCCAAGGATACAGCACAGACAGGAGATCAGCTTCCTGGAGATGAAGAAAGAGAAGGGATTTCACCCAGAAACCACTGCAGTGAAAAGGTGTGGTGTTTTTACCATAAGAATCACATTGGTCTCTCTCCTGCACCTCATCTCTGCCACCAACAGCCTTTGAAGAGCTGGAAAATTGTTAATAACTTGAAATTGTGTAGCACAGATCAGCTGAGCAATAAGTGGTGGCTGACTGAAGGCTCCCTCTGCTCTGTGTCATGGTTACGTGACTCCAGAACCAGTGACTCCCTGCCCTCTGAAGAGGCATCGCCAGTTCTCTGCTCTGCCTCTCTCCTCACCTTCTCTATTCAACACTGCACTATGGCATCTTTTAAGATCTCACCAAGCTCTGCCTCTCCTCTCCTGGCACATCACAGCACCACTTGTCTGGAATCATTATCACAGCAGGGACCCTGAGCTGGAGCTGGACAACCCTGCCTCAAAACCAGAAGCAGCACAACCTGTATCAGCCCAGCTCTGAGGCCAAATGTCTTTGTCCTGCAGCTTTGGGGTTCCTGTTTGGGATTCCAGTGAGTATTTGCACAGAGTGTGATGTGAGCAAGATGGTCCATCAGCACCAAACTTGAGGATTCCTGCCTTTTTCCTCACATGTCACTGCTTCTTCTTGCCTTACCCTACTGTGCTCCCTCCTTCCTTTCTCCTAGAAAGGAAGATCCCTCAATGGCCTCTCATGCTTTTCTACCAACAGATTTATTCTACCAACAGGGCTCCATCAGCTGCTTGAAAATACAGTCTCTGGCTGCTTGAAATTACAGGAAAATACTTCAATCAAAAGTGAAGGCGTTCCCTCCTCCCCCCAGCAGACTTCACCAGCTCACATTACATGATACCTTCACACATCATTTTGCTGCCCATTGTCTTATTTAGGGCAAAAATCTAATGAAGTGGAAGGAGTTGTAATGAGCTGTTCTCAGTTGGAAGTTTCCTTGACTTATTCATTACAACACAGGCATGTTATTGACTGATCTCCTGGGTCAGTGGCTGTGTTATAAGGCACGAGGGTGCTACAGCTTCTGGTCTAAACCCTAGAGAAAAATTATGGTTTCTACAAAAATATGATGTCAGTGAGTGCGTCTGAACAAATATAAAAATCAAAACTTTAGATGTGGTATCACAGTCATTGATCTTCTGAGCACAACACACAGTTCAGTTTAACTGGAGCTGGAACCTCTTTGTAAATGCAGAGGACAGAGACTGATACTGCATTTGTGGACCTACTGTCACATCTGTGGAGGAATATGACATTTCACTGTTAATGCTGCATCGATTCTGAGCAGCCCAAATGACCCCAAACCCAGCAGAAATATTTAGAAAAGACTCTTTTTTAGTTACAGAGAAAGGGTTTCCCATTGCAATGCAAATGATGGATAATATCCCATTTTAGCAGATTTCCATAACATTGTGCCGACAACCCCAGGAGAGCACGAGATGAAATTAAGTTTAGATTCTTACAAAATCTTCACTGGCAGAGTCTGAGACACAAGCAGACAGAATCAAACACATTCAAATGCATTCAATGTGTTTGTGGCTCTGCAGATTGCTGTGAGAAGTTTGTCGATATGAAATTATTTGTATCCTATGGTGGAGAGAGATCAGACAAAAATCTGAGTTTGTACAAGAATTCCAGAGGGATATAATGGATAATTACCTTTGAATGCTGGCTGAATAAAGCTGGAAGAAGCAGTACACTACTGACCATGAGTTTTGTTGTCTTCTGCACAAGCACACACCTGAGCTTTGAGCAGTCACCTTAAGTGTAAACAGAATCCAATGTCTTGATGTGTGTAATTTATTGAAAACTAATCAGTTGAGGTTCCATTCAGGAGAAAAAAATCAGCGTCCCAGGAGATTTAACTATATAAATAAAATGCTATCAGCAGATGTCAAAAAGTAACAACAAGCAATCACTCACAGGAAACAGCTGCAGTGCAACCAGCACAGAAAGTACCTTATTTACACCAGGATGTGTTTCAAATGCCTCCAAAGCCACAAATTTATTTAGTAAGGGTTTTCCATTAACTAGACAATTAGTCAAAGGTCATGGGGATATTTTTCCTCAAGTTCACAATTAAAACTGTTTGTCTTCAAGATGAGTTTGTTATAATTACAGTGATCTGTCATTTCTTAATGTGATCTGTCATAACTTCTTTTTTTCCTTTTTTTAAATTGTTTTTGTTTTTTAATGGCACAAGCTTCTGTCAACACTTAATTAACGTAATTTTTACATGAGTTTCAAGTTAATCTAATAGAAATTATGATATATTCTTAGACGAACAGAAGGTTCACTGTTATGCACCAATTTACATGAGCTTGAAGTTTGGCCATTAGTAGAAAAGGCAAATAAGTGATAACAATGAAATATGGGGCCTCACTGGAGAAATAGATGCTTCGTCTGCTCCTTCAGTGGGAAGTTCAAATAACTCAGTGATTTGAGGCTGGAAGTAGAAATTACTATTGTAAAAAATATCTTTTGTTCTACACCAAATCCACGGCAGCTGCTCCCACCCTCATACCCTTGTTTTTATCAGAGATGGGAGAAAAAATATTGCTTGAGATATCTGCCTTGCTCCAGCAGTGCATGGAGACAAGAAGTCAAAGTGCAGGAGCTTTTCATTAAGTGAGCTATCACTACCAAGTGCTTTCTGCACATTCCCCACAGATCCTGGGCGAGGCAATATTGCCTCCACCTCCTCAGCCTTGGATCCTGCTTTCACCTCGTGTGTGAGGTGCCAGCTAATCTGGGATTCAGCACACTGCTGCCTCACCACCCTAAGAAGAAGCAAAACTATTGGCCAGGAAATGTTAAAAAAACCAAAAACACGGGCACCTACATACAGCTGCACTTCTTCTGGAATGATAATAATTATTATTATAGAAGTCTCCCCCAATGTACAGCAATATTTTCTGAAAAGGCATCCCCAGGAATGAAGCTTTCACATGTGCAGCTGATCTCCAAAGAGCCCTCAGGGGTAGGAGTTTGTTTCAGAAATAGAGAGTGACGCATCATTTACGATACAGAAAAGGAAATGAGAGTGAGTAATAAATCCACTGTGCAATATTTTCCTTTCAAAATGGAGCCTGTAGGTTGCTGGCCTATTTTCCCAGCTGCTGAATGAGTAATGCCAGGCCTGAAAATCTGCTCAAACCATTTATTCTGTGGATTGTTCGACTTTCCCTGTGAAAAACTGAAACAAGGTTCCTCCCATTTTCAGGGGAAATCTTTGGTTTCTTGTCTTCTCCATCAATAAATCTGACAGAGAAATAACAGTTTCTCTTAGTAGCTTTACCAAGTTCTCTCAAGTGAGTTGCCTCAACCTTTTATTCAAGGAAGCAGCATAAAGCTGATTTCTCCAGACAGATCTGATAAAAGCTTAAATAACAGACCTATAATCCTTTTTAGCCCTCAGTCTAAAAATCAGACACAGTTTATGAATAGCTTTTCAGAATGCCTTCAAAATCTAAATTGCATTTAATTTCTCATAATTCTCATAAAATGAGCTGGTAATTAAGCTTTTGTTTCACTCAAGTAACAAGCCAGTTCCAACACACAGATCATTCTATAAACCATGTAAAAAAATCAAATGCTTAATTGCAGCCTGCTAAAGTACAAAACTCCTGAGAATAACAAGGAAAGCCACCTCTCAAAAACTCGGCTGGATTTTAAACTTGCTAAACTTATTCTCATCTATTCCAAACAATATCAGTGCTTGAGTAACAGTTGCAGAACCAAATAACCTTGGTTTGAATTTTGACTCGCACACTAAGATCAGACAAGTCGCACTGCTGAGAACAATGTAATTAAAATTGCACCATGTAATCTTGCTCTGCACAGTCATTCCCAGAACAGTTTCTATTCACATCAAACACAGGCTTTTATACTTTAAAGAAAGGCAGGCTTTGGCATCTTCCACAAAAGAAGTGACCTGAGGGAAAGTATATTCTGTCAGTCAGGATCATTTATAAGCAACCTGAAATTTGTTTACACAGATAAACCAAGGAAAGACTATCAGGCTACTGAAGTTTCTGCCTCTTTTAGTAACTAAGGAACAGTAAAAAAAAAACAAAACAACCAAAGAAAAAACCAACAGAAAACACAAACAGCACAACAGTAACTATTTGATGATCCAGGTGACACTGGTATTCATGTTTGCTACTTAAATGGGTGGCATTGCCACACGTGCTCACGTTTCAACAAGTAGGATTGTATAGGAAACAAGTGACAATGCAAAGTTGTGCCAATCCCTTGATATGATCTGTATTTCAAATATACACTCTGCTTCAGAGTGCCATTTGCTGTTGTGTGGTTGTCAACCAACCCGCAGTTTGCATCGCTGGAACCACAAGCTCAGATTGGGATCAATGCAGTGTTTGATTCCAAGGCTTTTTGTCAGCCTCGGGAACACGGATCAGGCCATGACTGACAGTTTACACAAAATCTGTGACCAATGAATAGCATTTTTTTCTTATATTCAACTCCACAGTCAACAAAAGAGTGCAGTGAAAAGCCATCTGAGCCAGCCCAGATATGAACACCCACAACAAGGACTGTGTAGGAAAAAGCATTACCTGAAAAATGAAAACAGGACAACTCTAGTGTGGAGATTAAGGGCACCAGAATCCCCCTGGTGAATAAGATTTCTTTTCAGTAATATACTTTTATATTATTTCTGATTTGTGTCATACTCATTTTCATATGGCACCGGACACAGATCAGACAAGATGCTGCCTTATCACACAGTAACTGTAGATAATTACCAGGTCAGTAATAAAGCTAAAATTTTATATACCAGATAATCTCTTACATTTAATAAATAACCTTAAAACTAAGTGAATTCCATCCACCATCATAGTTGCCAACACAACAAAATTTGCCAGTTGTTCAGTGGCAGTTCTACATCCACTCAATCAATTTCTTTTTTTGAATTATTACCTTCATTTTTCCAAGTCAAATAGAATTAAAAAACATGATTTCCCATCTTGCTTTTTCTCTCCTTAGGCTTGGTATAGGTGCCACTAATTGCAAATGCTCTGCTGAGTGCACTGAGGATTAGTCATATAGATTCTCTACACTCTCACCTGACTTTGCAGCATTAGGATGCAGAAACCTCAGCACATCTGTTTGAATAAATGTCTCTTGCCTTTCACATTAGAATAACTGCAACGATTATAATGCTTATGAAGCTTAAAGAGGTGAGATAATAATCAGTCACTCTTTACTTTGCTGCTGGTTATAAAGCCATTAAAAAGAGAAAAAAAATACTAAACCCCCCAAACCACTGAATCTGTGCATTTTTCCAGCTCGTGTGCCCTTCCAAAGCGTTAGTCTCTTGTGACAAATAAAGCACCATCCTTCTGAACACTGATATTCCTCATTCCTGTTCCACTTTGCTAATGGCTACAATGGTGACACACAGAGAATTCATTTGGTAAACCTGATTTGCCAAAAGTTTTCAAGTGACACAATGTTATATATTTATGCACGTGGCTGCTTAGCAACTTTGTAGTAGTTCCAGTCAGGCACTGAGGCGTAAATAAATAATTATGCCATAGCAGAGAGGGAAAGTGAGACATTTATAGATTTAGGAATAGAAAGGTTATCAGAATTCATCACCTAGGAACAAATATAATATCCTCAGCTCCCCTGTCTAGCACGCATCCAGCAAGAAATAAGTTATAAACTCGCTGACAAGTGAGTTAACTTGGGAGCTTGAGGTTTAAATGAACTCTGCAGCTAATTAAACTGAGCTCAGTGCTTCTGGAGGTGGATGTTTGCATCTTAGCACACGCTTTATTCGGGAATAAACAGTTGCCATTCACTCAGCCACACATTGGAAAGCTGACAGATTCCAGGGAAATGAGAACACAGACATGCCACGCACTTTCTTGTGGTTCCCAAGGAATGGAGACTGGTTAGATAACACATGGAAATCCAGTGCACAGAGGCAGCTCTGGGAGCCCTGCAGGCTCTGAGAACATGATCAGACTGTAGTGTCAACACGGTTCCCTCCACACGACTTTGGTGATGATTCCAATCCAAAAGATTGGTTTTACAACTCCACACTTGTCCTAAACATTTCAAAGTGATGGATGTGATTATTCACTAGAATCGTTTAACAATAGGCTAGAACTTGCATCAATGAATATTAACTAAAAAAAAATTAGTTTTCAAGTACCAAAGGCTTTGTGTATTCAGCCTGACAGACAACTTTCATTCCCTCCCTCCCCTTCTCTTTCCCCTCAGTGTTTTGCATAAATACTCTATTATTACAAAGTCCTGCTGTCTGGAAACTGGTGATACTTATTATTGCAGAGGCAATGGCTGCTATTGTACTGAAATGCAGAGTGATATAGGTGCAGTGCTACCATTATACTTTAAAGTTTTTCATCTTGTATAATTTTTTTGGAAAGCAATTCTTAATCATCACCTCCAAGACCTTTTATTTTGCAAATCTCTTCATTAAAATTTCCTTTCAAAGCTGAACAAAACCAGATTTCGTTACAGCCCTGATAGATATCCATTAATGTTTTGAAGTTCTGCCAGAGATAAGTCTGGAGTGAGAACATTCTTTACTAGGGAAGCTTTCACAGAAGAGTAAATTACAGACAGAGAGCTGGATCCTGAACTGGCATAAACAGCACAGCCCTGCCAGCCATTTCCTCCACATGGAACAGTTATCCCAGATGTATCCCAATTCCAACCCAGGACAGACTTTCCTTGCAGAAGAAACTGGAGCCCAGCAGCCCTGGCTTAGTGAAAGTAGATTAGCTGGCCTTGAGAAGCAATCAAGAAACAAAGTATAGACTCTTTACATTCCCCCACATCTGTGCCTGTCTTTGAAGAACGAGACTTTCTGCTGTTTGTACACTCAGCACCAAGATGAACGAGCTCAGTCCTTCGAGGAAGGGTTTCTCTTGCCATGATTTCCAGCTCACCTCTCTTCCACCTGCTCTCCTTTCCACAGAGACTCCTACACAGCAACTGATAATGAATTGGACTGCTCAACTTAGTTACCTTTCCAAAGTTGTTTCCCAATTTTACATTCCTCCTCCAGCTTTCCAAACCACCAGAGGAGTAAACATTATTTTACTACTGCATTCACTTGCTGTTCCAGTAGGAGACTCTGCATTTCTCTCCCTTTTTCTTTGGATGTGTCTAGAAAACTCTCCTTGGTAGCCATGGAAAATAAATCAACTTTTACCTGTATTAACATATCAGGGATTCCAGGTTCTGTAACTGTGAATTGCTCGTTTGAGCTCACACAGCCAGTCAGTTCCATAAAACCATGGAATCTGTAAGGCTTGAAACGACCTTTAAGATCATCAAGCCCAACTTTTAACCCACCACCTTGTTCACCACTAAACCATGTCCTCAGGTGCCATATCCACATGTTTTTTGAACACTTCCAGGAATGGTGACTCCAACAGTTCCCTGAGCAGGCTGTTCATGCTTTACAACCCTTTCTGTGAAGAAGTTTTTCCAGAGCCAGTGCAGGACCTGCCCACAGGTCTGCAGGGCACTGCTCTCTATAAAAGTCTCACCAGCACACCAGGGGAAGATGCCCACACCCCAGAAGAGCAGCATTTTGACACAAGCATCAACTCTTGCTTAAGAAAAAACCTGGAACTCCCAGGATCATTGATCAGCACTTGCAAACCAGGCTCAGAAAGTTAACTACCACCGTTTGACAGCAGATGGTGTCACAAAGCCTGTCACTCTTAGCAATGGCAAAGCTTTTGGTGTGCAGAATCATGTCAAATTTACTTCATTGTCTCTGTACAAAGGCCATCAGTTTTTTTATTTGCACTGAAATAGGTTTTGGCTAAAAATATTGAAAATTCTTGTGTTCAAAATGCATAATATGACCTACAGGAATCAGGCACGGCCACAGAAGCTGCCTGAGAAAGTTCATCTCAAGGGCAAGCACATATAGAGAGTGTTGAAAACATTAGACAGGGATGTTCAAATTGATATTTAGGATTAAAAAAGGATATTTGAAATTCAGTAATACCAACATGAGTATCCAAGCGCTGAATACGGACAATAACTAGACACTGATATTTTAAAAGTCAAACTGGTGCATTTCATTGTTATTAGGAGTGGAATAAAATGCACCAAAGAAGCTTCAAATACCACAGCTCCGTTCCCATTCCCAGCCAGGCAGTATTTATACATCAGGGACCAGGCTCTTAACAGGCAGAGACCAGTTCTCCAAATGGCACAACATGGAATAACATCAGCAGGGAAAATCAAGAAGCAGCAATTAGATTCTGCAATGTGTTACAACATTCTGCTTGAGAGACAAATGGAAAAGAAAGGCACATATTCCAAAGGAAAGTGTTACCGGTTGTTTGAGCAAGTTCTTTAATTCTTAGGCCATAGGACAGATGGAGATTTCATTAATGGGGAGAGTTGTTTCTACATGACAGAAAAATTGCTCCCAAAATGAGTCCTCCTGGTGCTGAGCTGCCAGAGCTACTTTAGTGAAAGGATCACGTGGGGGCTTTCTCATTCTGCCTCTACCAATTATTTCAAGCATGAGTTTTCATTCTAGGTCAAACAAAAAAAATATTTAACATTAAGAATATTTTTAAAATTTAATTTAAATTAATTTAATTTAATTTTTAATATAATTTAATTTAAGCAAAAAAAAAAAACCAAAAAGTCCCTCAGATTTTCAAATTTAAACAAATTTCTGGGCCAAAAAGCAATTGTTCTCACACATGCATAAGGTTCATCATGAGGCATCACCCCAATAAACTGACATGTGATACTGCTTGAGAGTCACATCAGAAACAGAATTTCAGTATTGAAAAAAAGAGATTTATACGTTTACAAAAAACACAAAATCACCAGGATCCCATTAAAAAACCACCACCTTCCAACCAGTGAAAATATTTAGTGCTCTTTATCTTGTTTCAAGTACTGTGTGAGGCAAACCACATAAACTATTTCTCTATTACTCTTTTTTTAAACAGACCCAATATCCATTCTATGCGGAAACAAATAGATGGTGATGTGTAAATTAACTTCTTGTTTATTAAAATAATATCACATTTCCACAGGCACAGAAGGGAATTAGGGATTTCTCTTTTCAGATGTTACCTCCTCCATAAATCTTAAAGGTTTACACATAATTAATTAAAAACTGTTGCAGTCTATAACTCATCATTACATATATCAGCTAACATTTCTCATTAAGGCTACAGATTTTGCAGTTGCAGCTGCTGCATGGAAAATAAGGTCTTTTTAGATGTATCCTTCATAAAACAGGCTATGTTGTAGATTCCCATTATTTTGCCTGTGGTTTGTTGGGGTTTTTTCCCTGGCAGATACGAACTTTTCTGCTGTTGCTTTAAGACAGCATTTACCTGAGAAGCAGGAAATTCAAATCCAGCATTTTAAGAAAGCCTCCCCCCAAAAAAGAAACTTCTTAGCAAACATCAGAGCAGAGCAAATAATTCACAGCAATCCTTTATTTATGGGATTTGCCATTTATTTTTCTATTCGCCACAGATTGCTAAATTCTTATATGTAAATTATTCATGAATTTCTGCCAATGCTTCTCCCATTTAAATTACTATGAAAATGCAGTTGCAATTATTCAGATTTCAACATTGGCTCTCTCAGGTTTTTGGAGCACTGGTTCTGTTCCATGATTGGTCGCCGCTTGCCAATTTGGAATTGGTTTCAAACATTACACTTGAGTACACAGTTCAAAATTTACTTTGTCAGTTCTATACTTGCAATTTGTGCTCTGAATATAATGTTTTCTGACATTTCCATACTGACAAAAGCTCTAGTGTAGACACAGCTATATCTTGCTTCAATGGGCATTTCAGGGGCATTATTTCAGTCATTCTCAGTGCCAAAGCCATTACCAAAACACATAAGACAGACAGGAGAGGGTTTAGACATTAACTGCCTCTGTGTTTTCTGCTATTTATAAAGGTGTTTGAGTCAGTGGGGCTTTGTTAACAATCCCAGCTGGTCGCTACTCAAGCCATCCTTAAATTGTGTACCCAGCCCTTCGGGGAGGAACACGACAGATCACAGCCCTGGAGCCCAACAGGAAGGGAAGGGGATGGCAAAGAACTGTCCTTCCAAGCAGTAGGTGCAGATCTTGGCTTGTGAGTCCATCCCCTCCACCCAGGAGGGAGAACTCTGCCCTCAGGAGCTGTTAATCACTTTAGCTAAAGCATTTTGGCATCCCAGCAGGCCAGCCCTGGACACAAGTCTCAGTTCTTCTCCAGGACCTGGAGCTCACAGGTGTGCACAGGGGGAAGCCCTCAGTACTGACCCTGCCAATCCCTGCCAAAAAAAAGAGGTGGAGAAACTTAGGGACACCAAGACAGTTCACTACCAGATCAAAACCAGAATTCCCCTGATGCAAGATGAGGCCAAGGGGTTCTCATTCTTCACTTTCCTTGGGTTTTGTTTCTGGGTTTCACTGCACCCGCTTCAAACACGAGTGGAAGGGGGAATGTGAGGAGTGATTCACCTCAATATCAGCATTACTGAAGGCCACACAACATTTTCATCTCAAAATCTCTGAAGCCACCCATGCCGTGAATCTACATTGGCACCTTTATTATTAAAACATTGCTTTGTGCCCGGTGACCCTCACGTCCACGGGCAAACGACCTGAGGTTAAACACAGATCAGGAGGGACAGGCAGAGCAAACAGAGGGACAGAAAACACTGCAAGTTTCAAAATGGCAGCTCACCATTCTTCCAAACTTTTAACAGTTTACTTTTCCCCATCCCTTTTCAGAAGAGAACGATTATAACGGAATCTCCCCGTGTTAGCAGTAATGCATTTTACATTAGAGAGCCTGATCTGGCTTCACAAGATTGAACAGTGTTTGCAAGGCAGTAAAGCCACAGCACTTACTGTAATACATCCCTCTCTCCCCCAAACACTAAGCTCCAGCAGTGAGGGAGGGGGCACTCGCTCAAAAAGATCCAAATATGAAAGTCTCATCCTGTGAAATGAGGATAGATTATGTACTACACTCACACTGCTCCTTTCAGGAATGAAGTTTACCCCAGAAAATGCACCTTTGTAATGGTACGGACAAAATGCAGGCAAAGAAAGAGCAGTATAATCTAAAATTAAATCTAATGTAATCTAAAAAGTCAACCTGAAATTACAGAAGGAATCGTGGCTGGGATTTAGAAACAAAGCGTTTTTTAAGAGGATGTATTTTGTAGAAGTTTTTCTTTGAAGTCCCCGGGCAGCACATCAAAGAGGGAATATAGCATGCTTATTCTCTGGGGATGGCTCTGAAAAAATCAGAAAAACTGTGCTGGGGACACATTTTGTCAGTGCTCTCAGCAGAACACACAGAGGCAGGTTCTGTGTGTTGCCTTCAATGAAGATTTGATCAAATCACAGCTATTTGAGAATATTTTGGTACAAAGAGCAGCACTGGTGCTACAGAGCTGAGAATAAGTCACCTCTTCTAAACCAGACACAGGAACACAGGATGTCACCCAGGGCATTGTCCACTGAGCCACCTCACTGGGACCACTTGGAAGAAAGGTGCATTTTGTGTGATTTCTTTCAGTAGCATCAAGGTTTTTATTTTTTATTTTCCAACAAGTATTTCAATAATATTTCAACAGTACCTGCAGGATCCACCTGAATGCTTTTGGAGCCTGGGTACTTATTAGAGGAGCAGAAGCCAATCAGTTAAATTAAAAAAAAAAAAATTAAAAAAAAAATCTAGGTGGTGCATTGCAAAATTTTGTGCAAGCCACTTATGCCGCAGAAAATTGATTTTCCCCCAGGTTCTGCAGCTTTGCACACCCTTTTGAAGTACAGCAGCTAGATATATTTTCCTACATATATTTCTCTGAGCTAGAGCCCAGAATGGTTTTATATTCTGCTGAACATTTTCCAGCTGATTAATGTTATGTTTACCAAACTATAAATATAGGATGATGCCTCCTTGAAGAAGTGATTTAACTTTTTCTCCTCTATTTTTGTAAATTGCTTTTGCTGTGTGTTTTTAAATAAATGGGGTAAACATAAAACTAAAATGCTTTACATTTTAGAGACATTTTCTTTTTTAATAACGAGCAGTATCAAAATAGCAGCACCCATCCTGTGTACAAACACAACTCGGATCTTTAACACACAACTCGTGGGGAAGTTTAATAGAAACTTATTAAGTTATTCGATAAAACAGGAAATTATTGTGTAATTAGTGAGTTGACTTATAAAAGGTTTTCTAAGTAGAGTCTGAAGTTTAGTGGCTTCTCCATGTCCTCTCTAGGAAAACTTCTTTGCTGCCACAAACACAGCCTGGATTTTTTGTTTACTTTCTTGCTTCAGAGAGATTTGGGACACACAGTTTTTGTCTGCCTTTATCTGTACACTGGAATATTTCCAGAGGATACTCATTCTTGCCTGCTGCAAGTTTGTTTGTACCCACTGGCAGAACTGATTCCTGGACTTGAGCTCGGATCCCTAAAGGCAAAGGGGTTTTGCCCTGGTCTCAAAAGGTTTAGATTAGGCCAGAATTGGAAAATATTGTTATTGAGATGTAACTGTGCTGACATTCTTTACTCAGAGGGTGGGGAGGCCCTGGCACAGGTTGCCCAGAGGGGCTGTGGATGCCCCATCCCTGGAAGAGTTCAAGGCCAGGCTGTTTGCTCTGAGCAACCCCACCCAGTGAGTGGCAACCCTGCCCAGGGCAGGGGGTTGGATGTGATGAGCTTTAAGATCCCTTCCAACCCCAACCAGCCTGTGATTCCATGATTCTGTGACATGCCAGCCTTCACAAACATATTTTTCCTTCTCACCTTTCTTCATTTTCACACCTACATATTGGTAATGCTCAATATATAGAGAGATGTCAGTGCCAGTGCAAGACCCCCCAGGAGCAGGTGACATTCTCCCCCAGCCACACTGGGATACATTTCCCATGAAAATGCCATTCTTTGAACTTGCCCACATCAACCCTGGGCAAGGAAACACCCTTGGTAATGATTTCACCCACCCAAACCAGGGTTCCTTTCCAAAACTCCTTACATAACTAATTTCTCCCCTCAGATTTGGCCATTTTTTACACAGTTTGGTACTTTTCCCCTGTGCTTGGCATTCCGGATTTTTTTGTGTAGTGTACAGATTATAAACAATGCTAAAATTAATTTGTAGCTCATGCATTCAGCTTCACCCTGACTTAATCATTCTGCTGTGTGTTTACTTAGATAAATGCTTGACAATGTTATTGACACTTCAAAGAAAATAAGCCACTTGCTTTATGCACATACATCAGCACCGCTCACATTCACCAAAAAAAAAAGCAGCAGAGAGGGATAAAATCAAAAATAATCCCAGCTTAATCCAAATTCCATTTCCCCAAATTTGCAAGCATTGTAGTGCAAATATTTCACTAAATTATACTATTCTGCCCTCCAAGCAGCAAGGAGCCATGAACAACAATCTGATTAGTCAGGCCCTGTTCTGAATGGCATTAAAATGATTTGTTTTTCTCCCACCTCTCAACTCCCTCTCATTTGAGAGCATCGTTCGTTTGAGTCCTTGAATAAACTCCATTCCACATAAACTGACAATTCCTGACAGTTATTGGGGAAAACAAATTGTTTCCATCAGAAACAAAGAACTTAGCAAGGTAGTAGTAAATAATACTTTTTTTTTTTACTAAATGAATTGATTTTTCTGCGTCAATACTTTTAGATCTTACGTTTGGTTTTAACATGGTAAAGGAAATCTTCATTTTTCTATAACACTATTAAAGTGACATTTCTTTACCTGCCTTACCTAAACCTCTGTAATACAATTGGGGAAAAAAAAAAACAACCTCAAGAATCTTATTTTCTTTTAATATCAAAGTACAAACATTTCACAGAAGCATGTTATGTTTACTTTGAAAATTCAGAAGAAAAGAATGTTTTGTTTCCCTCTTTTTTGATTGTACAGATTCATTTCACTTTCCTCTTCACTTCAATTCATGTCAACAAGCTCTTTGGGGTCCTACACAGAGCTTTCATAAATTTATCCAATACTGATGTTATTCAGAATCTGGTAAATATGCAAAGCAAATGTTTTGTCATTATAACTATTGGGTTTTTTGCTGTCTTTACAGCAATGTTGCTGTGTTTCTACATTTTTCCATTGTTGTTTCACAGCTTTGAATTCTTGTCCAGATCTAAAAGAAAATAATCTGTTGTTCAGGATTTTGTTTGTTTGTTTGTTTTTTACAAAATTCGGAAATTTCTGTTGGACAAAGATTTTTTCAACCAGGTTCTGTTTCTGTTACGGCCTCTTAGAGCACTACAAGGCTAAAACAGGGTAAAATGTGAAGAATAAGCACTGAAAAAGCTACAAAAAATGAATGTTACTCAACAAAGCTGTTTCTTAGCCTCTAAATCTGACATCCATAATAGAACTGCCAAAGCTAACCTTGTAATATAAGTTATGTTGGTGTCTTAAGTAAAGAAAACAAATTGTTATTTTGCTAATGCTGATGTACAGACATACATTCTCCTGGCCATTAACAAACTGAGTCACTAAATAGTACAACTACTGGATTCTCTAAGAAAATGAGGGGCACTGCAGCTGTGTCCATTTCATTGGATGTAATGCTGAAATATTTCCCAATAAAACTGGGGGAACTCCAAATCAGAGTTTATCACATTTGGCTTTGCAGTTTGCTGTGTGTTTGACTCGGTGGGGCCTGACCCACTGTTTCTAAATTACAGCTCCCACTGTCTGCACTGTGACAGGGAGTGTTATTTGAACCAGCCCAAGATCCCAGGAACTGTCCCAGGCTCACAGAAACATCTACAAAGGTGTTAGAGCCAGGTTTAATAGGGGATCTTCCATTCAGAGCCTACAGGGAAGCTGCCTCATCCAGAGTTCAGTATCACTCCCTAGTGTTGGGGACCCAGATTATGGCACGAGAGGTGGATTTCTCTCAGATTAACCCAAAGTAAAAACACTCTGTGATTTAAAGAGAAAACACTGGAATGAACCCTCAGTTCTCAGCAGCCATCCCAGCCCGACAATACCTCCCACCCACACTGCACATTTGATTGCAGGAAGGTGCTGCACAACATCAGCCTCTGCACTGGCAGAGAACACTGAAGGAATATGTTATCAATAAGCACTTTTCAAGTCAGATTCTGCTCACTTTATTCAGCTGACTAACCTTTTTGAAAAAGACCTTGTCAATATTAGATGAGTATGATTTTAAACTGTGCTTTTTTAAAGTTTGTTGGAAATTGTAGGTGGAATTCCTATTGGTGGAGCACTGAATCCACTTCTAAAATAATATATAAACCACTTCATTAAGAAAATCAATAATCACAACAAGTTTCTGAAATATTTTTCCATCTTGCTGGGTTTGAAATCTCTTCTGCAAAAACATTCAGAAGTACAATTTTTGAAGCTCACACTACTTATTCTATGTTCTGCCATTAGTTATGTGGTTTCCTATAATTTTGCTGAAAAAAAATTATTCAGTAGAGACGCTGCCAAATGTGAAGTGTGTCTGCAAATATCTCCTTTATAATAAATATTAACAGTGCGGGATCCGCTTGAAACTTTTCCCTAATGCTCATGAAATATTTAATGAATTCTGACTGAAGAGTTTGTGATGTTCCCAGGAATCTGTGGCCAGGAAGACTGGCAGTCACATCTGGCCTCTCTGGTTTCTTTATAACTCTAACCCAGCCACCACTGAATGCATAAATACCAGTCATGTTGTGTGCTCTGATTCCCAATTGTGACAGTGTCTTTCCCCAGCCTGAACACTTTTACAAAACACACATTCCTCTGGCACTCTCTGGAAAAACTGGAACCAACTGATAAGATCTGCTGTAAAGTCCTAATGTATGTAATTAATGCTGAGCAGTTGTGCACGTGCTCCCCTCGCTCACAGGTCCAGGGGTGTATTTGCACACCCAATGGCTCACTGTGTATTTACTCACCAGAATTACCTGTGTACCTTTGAGAACTGCCAAACTTCAGAGCATGGGAAGTTCTGAAAACCTCTGTCTGTTTGTTTTTTAGCACAGAGATCTTCTTTTCTCCGTCCTAGTTGAATATTAGTGTTGCATGCAAGCAACTGGGACTTCAGATAAGGCTGAATGATATTTATCCTCCAAGAACGCTGCTGTGTTAATTTAGGGAGTTAAAAACACACCAGGTCGCAACATTCACGTAACTCTTTGAACAGTTGATCAAGTTGATCAATAAAATCAAAGAAACAGACCCAATTCAGATGTTAAGGACCACGATAAAAGATTCATTCAAATCCACCTGATTAATAATAACTAAAACACAAAATCCCTTGTGTTAATTTCTAGAAGTAAACACTTTGGGATTTTAGCACAGATTCTACAAAACTGCAGCAAACCCCCAAAAAGCAAAAAAAACCCAACAACAACAACAAAACCCCCCCCCCACAAACAAACAAAAAAACCCCCCAACCTCTGAGCTTCAATTGGTTACTTATTGTGCTCCAGTTATTTATTGTGCTCTTGCACTGTGAGTTTTTCAGTGTGTTGTGCATTAAGGAATTGTAGAGGATGGCTGCCTGACTATATTTTCTATACACTTGACAGCTGCTTTCAACACAATGTTGTTAACTTGAACCTGCATTCAGTAGAGTCTCTTTCTATATTATTGTGAGCAGCACATTATAATCTATTTTTGTTTAGCACCTTTCTTTCCTTGCTGACTGTTCTTCACGGATAGTTCAGGCTTTATCAGTAACACCTGCTTTGTCAAGTGTTCCTGAAACCTGCTGAGGTGACCAAAGAATGGTGGTGGCTGGAGAAGACACAAAGCACCGTGTTCTTGGTCTCATCAGCACAAGTGTGTGTTAACACAGCAGGATTCAAAAGCAGCTCACCACACGTGGACCAGAAATAGGTATCATGATAACTGTGAAAAGTGTAAGAGGCTTATTTGGCATGGAGCATTCAATGCAACATTCCTGATGTTCCAGCAGCAAGTCAGCCACTCACAGCACTGTTCTCCCAGAAAAAGGCAATCCTTGCAAAAAAAAAAGGAGAGGAAAGGAAAGCTCTCATCAGACATCTCCAGTGGGACTGAGACAGCGGCACTTCAATACTTTCAAAAATGGATCAGCCTCCTCCGTGGGCTTTCCCACTGTCCTTCCAGGAATTCATGGGCTCTTCCACCCTCCAGCCCTCTGAGACATGCAAGGTCACTGCAGGCTGCCTTGGGAACTGCTGCCTGCCACGCTTGGTTTTATTGAGGGAATATTTTGTGTGAAGAGGAGGGACAGCTTGGCAAATACCAAGGAATGGAACACAAAGGAGAGTTTTGAGGTCTAATTCTTTCCCAGTGAGGCACAGGGAACACACAATTTTATGCAGCACTGCGTAATATGTCCTGAGTTGATCACAAACTATGAAAAAAGTACAAGATATTTTATGTGTTAATAACACATTTTACATGTTTTAGCATCGTTTCACTGACTCTGCTACGATCGAGGTCACACACACATGAAATTCTTCAGCAGCACCAAGGCTGCTTTCCCCTTGAAGTATTATCCCAACTGAACAATAAATTATTCAATTCAGTTTTTAAAAGTGTCTAAAAAGACACTGCAACTTTCCTTCTGTTCCTTATACACTGAATAATGGTTTAAAGACACAGAAAAAAAGACCTCTGGGAGTCAATTTAGACAAAACAGAGAGAAACTTCAGGATGAGGAAAACTGAGTCTGAGTTTTGTGCTTTACAAGAATAAGACCAGAAGCTCATAATGAATCATATTATCAGGCTTGAGCACTCACAGACCCTACATAGTTCCAAGAGCCAGCTATGGGCCCTAAACAGGGGTTTTCACGGCCTCTCAAGGTTTAATTCCCTCAAGTGTCAGTGCATATTCAGACTTGGCACTCCTGTTTCTCCACTCGGAGCTTTACCCGCAGAGAGGTCACCTGGGGGGACTGTTGGCTGCTCCCTGCCCGGCCTCAGGCTTGGCCAGCTCCAGCAAGGACAGAAATCCTGGAAAATACACCCATAGCACTGCCCCACAGTCACAGAGAGAGCAGCTCAGACACGTTGTAAAGGCAGGGAAAGAGAAATTCAAAGCTCTGCTTTGCCAAGGAAAGAACCTCGGGGTCAAACCCTCCTGTCCTTTGCAAGGCAAATCCTTCTCTCAACGTCAAGAACATGAAGGTGAGGATTTTCAGCTCCTCTCTTCCTTCTGCCTACAAAAAGATACAACTAGGAAAAGCAAATCCCTCCGTCTGACTTTCAGAGTCTTGGAGGAAGAATAATTCTGTCTTTTAGGAACTTTTAAAGGGAAACAAGTGCAAGGCTGTGCATTAGAAAGCGAAGCAAGAAATCAAAATCGAATATTTGAACGGGTAATTTCATTCTGCCTCAAGCAATTATTCCGTAAAATATATTGGTAGAGAACAGCATAAAGTGTCAAAGTTCTCCAAAAAGTTGTACAAAAACCTGTAAATAAGAACATAACTACTAATAGATAATAATGCTAAATGTTAGCATTATTATTCTTGCTATGGATATTTAAGTTTAAAATTTCACTCCATGAAAGCTTTGTTTTATCAAACAAAATTGGCCCTATCCACCCAGACTTTCCCTTTTTATTAAGCCTTGAAATTATTTTACATCTCAATATGAAGAAAAAACGAAGGTAATTTCCTTAGTGCAAGAAACTCTGTAACAATTAAAAGGCCGGTCTGCTTGTATGGTCAACCACAATAATGTAAAATGTAATTTCTCTAGCTTAGTCTAAAGAACAGATGCAAGTGTATCTCTGTTCATAAAGGTGTATCTTTTCCAGTTTTACTCCATATTGGAGAAATCTAAAGTTACTGCAAACAAATTTTTTCATTTCAGTGCAAATTTCCTCTCCAAATACTTTGAGGTGTTGTTTTTTGCTTGTTTTTCTTTTTCCCCATTTCAATAACAACTTTAAATATAAAAAACTGAGAAAGCAGATTTATAAACATACGAGCATCCAGAAGGGAAAAAAGCCACCATTTACAGTATATCTTGATGTTAAGGAGTAGAACAATTAGTGTTTTAAGGATCTGCAGGTAGTATCGTGATGGTCTTCTACTCTTGGCTACTAAATAGTGCCAGGGACAATGTTTTGAGGTTTTTCTCAGAGTTAAATTATCTTTCATTATGGATTCCAAAACAACTATTCCAAACAAACTATTAAACCCCCTTAGATTCTGGCACAGAAAGCACAAGCACGTGCACTCAGGCCTATAGAACCTCCAGAGCAGAACCAAGTTAAAAGAAAACTATGCAAGTAACTTAAAGGGAAAAGACTGATTTAACTCTTCATTTTTCATAAAGAAGTCCCACAGCTGCAGGTGAAGTTAGGCAGAGGTGTAGTACGTGTGGGCTTCTAAAGAAAATCTTGGTTATTGTGGACCTTTAATTACAGATCCAGCACAGCCACACTGAGGTCCTGCAACATCCTGAAGGTACTGCAGGAGATGTGCAACCCTGGGCCACAAATCTGTAAAAATTAACACAGAAAGGACTTGAAATGCTTGAGAACCACTAATGAATCCCACCCTGCAGCTCAAAAAACCCAAACCAAACCAAACCCAACCAAAGTCACTGATGTTGCCGTGGCAGGACTCGAACGCAGCCGTTCCCTCCTTCACTGTTTGCTAAGCAGGGCTCCCAGGGCTGCAATCCTAAAACACTGCTCAGCAGAAAGAGGATTGAAAGTATTCTATTAAAATGAGATTGCTCCAGTGGCCAGTCTTTAAAGCCTTCTACATTTGTATCAGACAAAATAGGGGCAGCTCAGTGTTTTAGAGCTGTTTAAATTTAAACCAAGACATGCCCGAATGACAACACTTGCTGAGGCAAAGTATTTCTTCTAAAAGGCAGCGTGTTGGGGCAGTTAATCTTTGAAATCCTGGTAATTGCTTATATATCTGCCAGATTCTGGAGGATCTTTTTAAAACAGAAGGCAGAATATAGGCACGAGAAATTCTGTACAGACCCACCCTCCCAGGTGATGACAAAATTATTCTCGAAGGTCCACTGAGCACTTTCTCTGCCCTGCTCATCCTGTAAGGTCCTAAATAATGGAAATACAGACCTGCCTGGTTTAAAGGCTTTTGCAATGAAGAAATGATTTTATATCCACAGGAATCAAATGGCAAAAGATATATTATATATCAGGAGACATTCTTTCCCCTTGCTCCAAGCCTGACTAAGACCTGATGACACAGTGATGGAATGCTGCAGTTGACAGTGTTTTCCATAAAAAACAGTCTATAAATATGGATTCAACAATGCCTGATGTTATACTTTTCCCATTAATTTTAAACAGCAGCTGTACCATTAAAACATACAGATTTGAAACAAAGACAGCAAAAGCAACACAAAAGCTTCAAAGGCTTTGCTTGTTTTCTGGTCAAATGTTCCAAACCCTTTGATGTTACCACAGCCTTTACCTGCACTCCTGCAAAAAGAGTTGTACATCAGGAACAGCTCCCAAGGTAACCATGGAATATCCAAGGAGCAGCTCTTACTTTACTCTCCCTGACATTCCTTGGGGACTCACGTTATGCAAAGTCAGAAAGTTCCTTGGGAAAAGGTAGCAGGACAGAGGACAACCCACAGGCTGTGAGTGGAATAGTGGGATCTGCTCTTTGGAGCTCCACAGGGATAACAGGAGCTGGGCAAGAGGACAGTTGCTGGAGGGACAGGTGGAATGACCACGGATTCCATCAGAGAAACCCCTTCTCACAGCCTTGCATGAGCCAGTGCCGGGTTTCACCACACTGAGCAGTTGAGTTGATTGAGTTACAGATTCATTAAGAACTTGAATTTCCTTAGTGCTTTGTGCAACCAGACAGGACATTCCCCAATCTGGATAAATGCAGAAAAAAACCCATACAATCTGCTATTACAAATTTCTCTTGGAATTGGCTGCAACATCAGAAGATACACAAGAGGAACCCACCACTGCGAGCGAATCAAGAGCAAATTAGGAAAATTGTTGCCTGTGGCAATGTCGTGTCTCCAGCATCCACGGCCTGGGTCTAACATGGCCTCTCCTTGGCTGAGGACCCATCAGGACTTCCAGACCTTCCTGCATCCCTGAAGGAAGCCCAGACCCCACGGCAGCTTGTGCAGCTCTGTCACAGCCTGCTGAAGCAGCATCAGTGAGGAACAGCAGTTAAGGCAGCTGTTCAGCAGTTGGCCTTTTTATCACCAGCCAGGGAACACTAAAAACACCACAGCTGAGATCAGAGCATGAAGATCTTTCCTATAACACAAACAAGCTGCCCTGGCAGGCATTAATCAGGCTGTACAAGTATGGAGAGCTGATTAGACTAACAATTCCTCTCTGAGGCTCCATGATTAAAGCACAATGAAAATACATATACAGCCAAAGACACACCAGAGGGTACTGAACACAACGGAGGTGTCAGCACTGTTAACACTGTATTTTGTAGCAGCCATAACAGCCAGTTATTGAGCTGCTGGGCAGTTGTCTGAGACAAACACAAGGCTTTGAAGCCCTCAAAGTATTTCACACGAGGCTTAAAGGAAACTGTAGAGACCTTATATGTTATAACAAGGCCATGTTCAAACTGATTTCCTGCCATTGCACCCAAAACCAGTCTTGTTCTGACAGTGTAGCAAACGTTATCATCTGTAAGTAAAGTCATGTTTTCTGGTGCTCACACCTTGTAAATGGAGCTTTAACCAGCACTTGTTCCTTCTTCATCCAGTCATCCCAACCAAAGTTCCCAAAAGGGGTCCCTCATCTAGGAACTCTATATTTTTGACTTGGAGAATTAAATAGCAAAGCAAACATCAGCTCACGAGGAGTTTTCAATTCGTCTCCTACTTGGCAGATGTGAAAGTGTATTTCCAATACTAAAAACCTCACAAAACCATTGGCTCGTGTAGCTCCCATTCTGTGACACCAGTTTTTTGCTCATTCTCCCTTAACTATGAACATAAGCAGAATACTACAACATTCTGTACAGAGGGACACTATGACCTTGGCATTATTCAGCACCATGGATTGTTCTGCTTCACTTTGCAGTGGGGAGAAAAAGAAAAAAAAAAAAAAGAAAAAAAAAGAGAAATCCCCCCCTTGGTAAATGATTTCTTCTGGTTGATCCCATTTTCCTAATTGATTCCTTAGCTCCAGCAAAGCCTGTCCAGATGACAGAATAGCCAGAGGGAGCTGAAAAACACAGTAGTCTTTAAGCTCCGTAAGTGCCTTCAGATATAATGTAATGATATTTTTGCCTCATCAAATTTGGGATTTGTGCAGGTTTTTCTTGTGCCTCTGCACACTGTAATGGATGTGATCTCACCCCATGGACACAGCCTTTGCTCTTTTCCAGCTTTCTCCTGACAGTCTCCTGGTAGATCTCTCTGACCTCCTCCAAAAATGTTTGTTCCAAAGGCTCATTTCCCCGTGGTTGGAGCTCCTCTCATCCTGCACCACTTTTCCTCTCTCTTGCATTAGGAACTCCTTCCCCCACCCCAAACCTTTGCTAGAAGTTTCCTTTTCTCACATCGTTTTCAAGTTTTCTCTCCTGCTGTTAATAGCCAAATGACAGACTTTTAAAATTCATTCACCACTGAATATCTTTAAATTGCAATAACCTGCAATTTGTATTGTGCTGTATTTCCCTTGTCCCACTTAATTCCAGAGTGTGTTCTGGGATACAGACAATGCATTAGGTGGAAATGGGAACAGCAAATGGCAAATATAAAGCTTGGAATTTAGTGTTTGCATTGAAAATGAGTATGTGAGACAGAGTTAATGGCTATAACAGTATTGTCTTCTTCAACTAATACAATACCAACAAGAAGTACATGAACAGGATTTTTTAACATACATAAGCCAACAAAATATCACAGTATAAAAGTTATTTTAGATATTTTAGAAACTTGAAAAAGTTTGGAAAACTTGACACCTTTTCCTGACTTTGTCATGACACTGAAAGTATATAATTTGACAGGGGGAGGAAATTAAATTAGCCTTAATGTCATGTACAAGCAGTGTCTATCTTAAGTATTTTTCTCTTTGATCCTATAATCCCAGAAAAAATAAATGTGGTGGGTTGTTTGTTTGTTTCTTTAAATGCCAGTTGTGTGCTTTAGGTTATTTTTAGGTTCATTTTAAATGCTGAAAAAGACAGGTTCACAGGCTGAATTGGCTGTTTCAAAGTTTCCTAATGGTCCACGATTGACAAAAAGCCCCGGGTCTTTTTCTGCTCTTAAATATAATTTCTCCTCTATTCAAAAGAAATGAATGATCAGAATGCAAGGGAATTTATGTCATTGAGGTGTCACAGATTATATTTCATGTGAGTGTCACTGGGCTGAAAAGGAAAAGGAGGTTGGCAGGCTCTGGGTGAGCTCTGCCTGGCAGTCCCTGGGTGTGGGAGCTCCTGCTTGGCAAAATGTGCACGACAGGAGGAGCTCAAAGAATCAAAGTCAAAATCACCTCAGATTTGCAGCAGATGGAACAAACAGATGAGGTATCTGTCTACAGAAAGAGATATTTTCAAGAAATTAAAATTATGCATGTTTTTGTTGTTCCCGTGTTCCTGAGTGTTTCCTCAGGAGTCCTCGGAATTTTGATGCAATACATTCAAGGGGAAACTCAGTCTTACTGGGCCCCACCAGCCAAATATACAACACTGAGGATCAAGGGCTTCTTTCCATCAAATTCTTGAAATCTGTGTGTTTCTGCATGGTATTAAGTACAAGGAACTCCCAATGAGAACTCTGGAAGCACTTTTAGGCTATTTACAGCTGGAATAAATCAGTGTGAGTGTAACTTCACTCCCCTTCCTGGAAGGAAGTTTACACAGGATTTCAGAACCTCTTTTTTCCCTAATAAATGACATATAATATTAGTTGATCCTGTTTATTTCACATTAAGCTAATCAAACCAATGCATGTGGAAAGAAAACTATCATGTGGAAAGAAAACCATCACTAACTGCTGTATTTCATCGTGGTCCTAAATTCAATACCCAGAGCAGGTTCTCAGCTGGAAATTCCATGGGCTCAAAGCAGTTCCACAAGCAAAGAATGTGTGGACGTTGTCAAAGACTTGATTGAAATGAACATTGAAATGTTCACGACTGTGTTAATGGACATTTTCTGAAATATTTCTCTGAAAGGGACACAGTGCTCCCCTCTGAAAGACAAGGGTTTTATCAGTGGTCCATTGAATGCCATGTTTAGGGCCAATTAACAATTGGAAAACAATTTGTTTCTTAGCACACATTTTTATGATGTATAAAACAGTTTTGTCCTATACAGACTACATGAATTCTACATGAATTTTGGATTTTCAAAATAAGTGCAGTGAACGTAGCCACAGAACTATTCCACTCTTTGCTAAGTGTAGCTTCGAAGAAATTGGCCTAAACTTGTATTTGAAAATACACAATAATTTACAGCACACCTGAAAAACCTTTAAAATTATTCAATCATTACTGTATTTTTACCACGTCTTTCTATTAAGCAACCAAGAAACAACACTAAGATGCTACAAAACTACAACTTTAACTCCTGCAATTGGAGCTGGAGACGGACTCCAACACATTTATGCAAATCCAACATCACTAATGCTATGAGTAAGTGGAAAAAAAGCAAAGGAAATCTATTTTGGTGTATAGATTTGCAACTAAAAATCATTTGTGTCTTAAAATAATGTCAGTGGGGTATTCTGTGATATTTTTTTTTTTTAGCAGAAGTCTCCATTTAATTCAACAGGGAAGTTGTGCTTGAAAACAAAAGGCTACAGCATGCCTGCTATATTTGGGGTCAGCTGATGTAAATCAGGACAGCACTGTCTATTTCTATAGACATATCCTCATTTATTTTGGCTGAAAAATTAGCTTCTAAAAGCCAATGGAAAGCGTTTGTGTGTTCTACAGAAGGATGATGTAGCACGGAAACAATGACATTAATTCAGATGTCAGCTGGTGAGATGTTGCTGTAGGAGAGAATTTGCTTCTAAACTAAATTAACAGGAAGTGAAAGTTGCCTTTTCAAAAAGCCTGACATAAAGCTGTCACTGTGGTTATTTGCTTACATGTTGATTTTATCTGACGTGACTTTACAAGTCTGTCTGGGATCAAACAGCAGAGGAACAAATGTCCCACTTCCTACATTTCAACTTTGTCTGCTGCTGATGCAGTGACGAAAAAAAGGATGACTCGAGTACCTTTAACAGAACTTAATCCAAGCAGAACAAACCAGGAGGTTTAATTTATATCTGCTTTAGTAAGAAAACATTTATTATCAGAATATGTGCATGTTAAAGTGCTTTGTTTAGTCTCAATGTGAGAGAATGTGTGCATTGAAGGAAAATAATGGAGCTGACAAACAATCAGGGATGTGAACACGCCGTGTGTGTCCCAGGCTGCAGTTAAATCCTGGGCTGGATATATTCCCATTATGTTCAAATAAAAACCAGTTCAGGGAAATCACCTGATCCACAAAAACAGGGTGTAGAAATAAGTGATCATAGAGGTCTTCTATGGATATATAATTTTTGAGTTACATGAATTACTAAACCAGAAACATTTGTTGGCAACACAATGTAATGGAAGATATTAATCAGGCTTTCCAAATTCATACCAACACACTCAGTAAAAGCCTGTGTCATAAATCACTTTAAAACAGAGAATTCTCTATATTAAAGGTAAGACATAGAGAAAATACAAATAGGGAATTAATTATATTAGAAAATATTAAGATTAATTTTCTACTTCTCCGGGAAAATCTAACAACTGCCCCAACAGCTTTTTAATACCTTTTTAAATGCTCTGATACTACAAGTCACAGTTTGAAAGAGAGAGCAGAGTGTTCTCAGGCTGAATGGTTTTACAGTACATTATCCAATGATGAGAACTGTTTGGCACTTAATTAGGGAGTGTTACTGATCGATTATTGATTCATCATTGGAAGATTTCACATCTCTGATTCTTATTTTAATGCTAAATTTCACCCTTGAACAAGGCTATCTGCACTACATATATCTCAGACACCAAAATATATTTTGGCTAAAAACAGCCAGTCAATATAATGTTATAATAAAGTTATTCAACAGCAGCATATCCCTGCTTCTTTTTTATTCTGATTCCATAGATGATACTTTTGAGATAACAGATTTTCTGAGCTTCTGGATCAGAGAGAAATAAAAATCAAGAGGAAAAACACAATTACCAAGATTCATGGATTTGCTATTTTATTTGTTTTTGTCAGTCTATTGCCATGACTTTGCTGTATCTACACTGCTTTAAGAGGGTATTTACCCTCATGGATAATTGAAAATAGAATGACAAAAAGTCCCAGAAATTGATGAGTGGAAACTTGGGCTTTAAATTAATCTGGGAAAGGATCTTCTACATGGAACACAAAGGAAGTGTGGTCTGTGCTCTGGTATCTCTGCCTTATTGTCATGCAAATAACGAGTATTGATTGCCGGAGCAGAGGCCCCAGAAACACAAATGCACACCCAGTTAAGTGAAAATGATACTGTTGTTCTCGAACCCATCCACTAAACCCACCCTCCCTTGCCATTCATCCAGCTAAATAAAGGATAACACAATTAAGATAATTATCCCCTGCGCATTCATGGTGTGTTTGATGCATGACATGCCTCCTTAGTCGCTCTGAAATTACTTTATTTATTGAGAACAACAATAATGGCACCAAAATGAATTATATCTGAGAAGTGTTCTTTCCACCGGGGTGATGGAGAAATGCTGCTGGTGGCTGGAAACCCCCTCTTGTTAATTCTGTGTCTAACAAAACCCAGTTTTCAGAGTCAAGCAAAAGGACCAAAAAACACCCGGTTTGGAAGTTTGGTGTTGGTGAGGACACATGGAAAAAAACCACAAACACTTCTCTTTGGAAAAGGTCATGAAATTTTAAACCTACCCTCAAATGTGAATAGTTGAATAAACCACACAACAAAAACAACAGGAAAAGGAACATCTCCCCCTAAAGTAAAAAGAGGATTTCCTCTATCAGAGCATGGTCACCTCAGAATTGACAATTTGTTCACTATTTTCATAGGGACTGAGGATCCTGCAATTATAAGCTGAATTATTTCCCCTTATTTCTGTACAGGTAACAAATGTAACCAGAGAATGATAATTTAAATAAACTATGAAGTAAAACAACTTTTCATGAGAAACTTCCTCATAAATGGAACAGGGAAAAATGATAACAAACCATTGTACCCAAAAAATCTTCCTGCTTAAAGTGAAGCAGCTCCATTGGCACAACTGAAAACTTGTTGGAACATAAACCTGTCCTGAAGGCAATGAGAGAGTTCTTAAACCCACTGAAACACTGGCAAAAATAACATTTAACAAATGAAATCTATTTGGACCTGATCCTCTCCGAGCTGACCAAGTGTTATTTGCCCAATTTAACAGAACACTCAAACCCTTGTATTTTACAAGCACACTAATAATCCTTCTGGAGTCAAAGGATCTGCCCATGCACTGAATCTTTAACATGGAGTGAGGCACTCGAGCACATATTTAACATTAAATAGAATCTAAAAAGGGACTTCTCATCAGCTTGGGGGTTTGGGTAAATTAAATGATGGATTAAGCGCCATTCCAAGCAACTGACCTTCCAGTTTTATTGTCCCATTCTTTTACAGCCACTAATTTATGAAAACAGAGGTAAATCTATGCTTAGTTTGGTTTGTTGTGCATACTGTCACCACTGCTTGACTTTCCAAACCATATTGTGCTTTCCTGGATTTAGAAAGTAGAACTTCTGGCATGGGATCGTTCCACATGGGAGATATTGCTCTGTTTTACTTATTCTATATCAAACCCTACATACATTGCAATTTTCTGTTGGGTTTCATCAGCTATTCGTGACAATAAGCAATATTAACTAGGTCACTATCACATCACTCCAAATCCTGCTTTCTTTAGGATCAGGTTGGCCACCAAATTATTTCAAGATAGGCTTTGGCAGGAAAGGGTGGATGCTGTATCTGACAGGAATCAAAGTAATATCAACCCTATGTCTGCAGGTCACTAATGAACTTGCTCTTAATGATATCTTTTAGGATCACAGTTTAGAAATTCTTTTTCTTTCTCCTACCTTTCAAAACAAAACCTACATTTTGATGAAAAAATATTGCTTTCACTCTTCCTCAACGCTCTCCTTGTCTTTGATCTTTGAAGAACCCTGAAATAATCATTTGCCTGGAAATACTTCTTCCCCAAGGATAAAGTGTACATTTATTTTTCTGACTATATTATATTCAATAACATAAACAAAAGTCAAAAATAGATGTAACTTCTGTGCATGTTGTTTTTGATATTTTAACATGTAACACCCAAAATATGCATCATAATTCAGGATGAAAGAGCAATTGCTCAAGAGAAATACAACAATTTACAGAACAATTACTTGACAACAGTATCTGAAATGTTCCAGCAAGGGCTTGACTGAAAAACCTCTGAAGTCAAAGGGGATTTCTTACATAAATTCCAAGCAGAATTTAGGTGAGGTCTTTGTTTTCTGGAGGTCTTTGTTTTTTGGAGAATCCTGTTTATTCATAGCGTGTAGTGATGGATAAATGCAAATAAAATGCTCTCATGGTGCAGCTGCTCAGTGTGTTTTGGGGGTGCAGGGAACAGTGCCCTGAATTCAACCAGCACAGGGAGAGGTGGGTTTGGCAGTGGAATCTCTCTCCTGACCCAGGAAACCAGCAATGGTGCTTTTTATAGCCACGGCATCCAGAATATTGCACTGCCCTGCACTAAACCATTGACGAGCCACTGAAGTGGAATACAAATAATCAAGGGGAGAGAAACATCGATCCGAGGGAATGATTGAGAGAACCAGACACATCAAGCTGGGCTAAGAGAAAACAAAAGGTGGGATCTGATAACTCTGAGCAAGCACAGGGGAAAGGCAGCTTTCAGAGACAGAAAGGAATTATTTAGTGATTTTTTTTATTATTCTAGGTCTGAAGAATCAGCAGCAGCAATAGGATAAAAGGGGTGGTGACACTCCCACCTCGTTCCTTTCAAAAACAAATCTATTCCTCTTTGGTTAGCAGAAGTCTGAACACAGAATTCAGGGAAAAACTCGGTGGTAGGTCACAAATAAGTGACCCAGAACCATCTGGGCACACACAGAGCTGCCCTATGGCTCATTCCATGTTTGTAAAATCCACTTGACTCCGTAATTAGGCAGAAAACCCTCCTAGGCAGGAGAGCACAGTACAGTGGAGTCTTTATCTTAACTGATGTTCAGGTTATAAATAATGCACTAAGCTGGTTAACAACAGACTTTCCTGGTTAGAAAGCTTTAGGCTGAAGCCTGTGAGTGCAGTGGAGTTTGGGCTGTAAATAACTGCAAACTCCAGCACAGCAGAGCTGAAACATTAGGGATGGAGAAAGGAGAAAGTCTAATTTGGAGAGCTTTTGAAATCTATAAGAACATCTGTTTTATTACTGTCCTAGCAATCTGTAAACCCTCCAATTGGGAAAATTCCCTTGCAGCAAGAACATTATGTGGAAGAAAATCAACAAAAAGAGTTCACCAAATTGCCTGCTTCAAGAAAACCAATATGTTCCTTCATATTTTTGAACTAGGAGTGGAATTTAGGTTATGAAATCAAGGCAATATTATATAGCAGGAACTAAATTTTCCAGCATTCAGTCATATCACTTGATACAATATCTAAGGTATACTTTTAAAATACTAGAAGAGAAAAAGTCTATAAATTGAATATGAACAACACTATTACAAGAAATAACATCAGAATCACAACACAGGAAGCAGCTCTTTCCCCATTACACTCCAAAACTTCATTATGATGAAGTTTGTGATATTCACCTATTTCCAAGCTTGTTTTTAGCTCTATGTGGTAACAGATGAGCTTTAGGCCTGAGTTCTGGGACTTACATTAGGCAAAGAACTTGTCAAATGGAACATTTATACTTTTTTTCAGGTTATGAAATATTTCTGAACTTATTTTCAAACTACAAGAAGGAATAGAGTGTGAGAGAAGAGCTCTTGGAGCTCGAGGAAGGGGTAAGTATTTAAAAAACATATTACAAAAATTCAGATTCCTCGAATTTGACAGAAATTCAATGCTCTGGATGTCAGAGGACCAAGTCATAGATCTGCTTAACAAATTCCACATCAACAAGAAAACAACATCCCTGTAGATCACACATTGTCTAAGGAGAGTAATATTCAAATAGATCAAAAATGGAACTGTCAGTTTTCAGTTTGAGTTTGAGTGACTGAGAACACAAAAAACCCAAACTTCCCAGCTCTGAGACATGAACCATTCCTGTTTGAGATTTATCCTCTGACTTAATCTGATGATGTAAAAAAAAACCCAAAAAATCAGACCAAACCAGAAACTTCAGTGAATGTACAGATTTTGCCTTTGAGTTGATTAATCTCATTTTAGAATAACACAAATAATTACCCCATATCTCCTTCACACACTGCCCAAAGCCTTGCAGGCTTCTTGGGGCACGGGACTGTACTCAGAAGCCCTTCAGTCACACACCACATTTATTTGTGCCCTCAGTAAGGGAGAGAGAAAGAGAAAACAGCACGACCTACGACTCCTCTGTATCCCTTCAAAATTATCCCCTACACCCCCACAAGGCCCAAGGAAATAACTGGAGCTCCCTGGCACGATTCACCTCACTGACAGTTATTTACATCATAAAATCCTGCTCGTGTTTTCAGTGCCATCATTAAATACAGAATGAAGACAAAAAAATCCCTCCAATCCAGACATTTTGCAACCTGAACGTGGTCCTTGGCCAAGGCAGAGAACAAAGAGCCCGAGGGAGCAGAGATTGTGTCCAACCTTGGCTCCTCAGCCACGTGCTGTTCTCACCAACTTCATGTGTTTCCCAGCAGGAGCTCAGCGTTACCTGTGGTACAGAAACCCCACGTGCTTCATCTTGAAAGCTTATTTTCTTGAAGTACGAGGTTTAGTCCTAAAAATAAGGACTGTGTTTAATTGTACGACAATGGAAGGATTTGAAGCAAAGCCCTGAATAATGGAACTTTATCCTCCTGCAAACAAGAGAGCTGACACAATGTATTCAATATTATAAATCCCGCTGTGCTGCCAAAGTTATAATAAGGCATTCTTACAGGAGAGCCTAATGATGGGGAGAAAAGACATTTCTTTTTTTTCTTACATGACTTCATAAATTTTCTCAGAATCACATCTAAACAGTAAGGTACCACCTGCAGGAAAATAAATTACCATAAACCTGTTGTGTTGGGTTTGGGTGGCGTTTTTTTTTTTTTTGTAATCTGTTACAGATTATTTCTTCTTCCTGAATATTGCATTAAATGTAGGTATTACGGCAGAGATTTTAACACAAGCAGTTTGAAACGTGTGGAAAACAGCTTTGGTAAAAGACTTTTCTCAGGCTTCTGCCTGTTGGATTTGTTTAAATGCCTCGAATAAATTCATTTTTGGTCACTCTGAAGTCTACAAGTAGGTAATGATACTTTGTTGCACAGTTTTAAGGGTCAAGCTGTATCTGCCAGGAAAGATCCCAGTGCATTAAGAGAATACATTCAAGAAATTCAGAAACTTTCCCATTTCCCTTTCTAGACATAAGTGTGTGTTTTGGTTCATTTGTGGGGAGAGGAAAACCCTTTTTAAGTATAAAGGCCTTTGGACAACAAGCCAATTCTTAGTAGTGGAACAAGTGAGCAAGAAGCGAGTGCTCCAGGGCAACAGAAAATGAGCTTTTTCCTCATTATTTTTACCTTGTGGAACACAGAATGTCCTTTTTTTTTCACTCTCCAGTAGGAAATAAACACAACGATTTGCAGTATATTCACAGCTATTCCCAGGGATTACTAAATCCCTCAACATCAGTTTACCATTTAATTACACACAAAAGGTGTTTATTGACTAATATACTTCTCCGTTATGAGCAATTAATTAGTGTGACTGCTCCAGCTCGGGCTCAGCACACACAGAAACATAACCCTGCACTGAGACACAAAAGCAAGGAATGCTTCAGGAAGCTCCGTGTGGAAGCTGAGCTAACTTTGGCTTTATCTCATGTTACTGTTGTTAGGTCGTGGAATTGCTCAACCGACGCCATGTTTCCAGATAAAACAAAATCCATGAGAGCAGGAGGCTTTCAAAATGTCTGTGAGAAAGAGCCCTCGTCTGCAGGTCGTACAGGAATCCTCCATTCATCACCAAAAGCCACACAGAAGATATCTCGGGCGGCAGCAGGAGTCAGATAATGTACACAAAGATAAAGAGTATGGAACAGGCTCACAACTCTTACTGTGCTGGGGGAAAAAGCTGAGCACTGTCATTGCTTCCCTGAGCTCTAATAAGCATATTATACTCTGCTCTAATGACAGCAATGAATTAAAGCACAGTTAGGTAATAAATTCCTCCCTTTTAAGTCTAAGGGATAAATCATATTTCATTGCAATCCCGGTGCCGTAGATATTTACATCCAAGCTTCCAGGGCTCAGCAGCCTGAAGGTGCAGAATTAAACATGGCTGGGGTGCTTGTTTCATGCTGTGGAATTTGCTCTTTGTTCATTTCCAAACACCTGCTCCAGCCCTTAATAGAGGGTTTCAGTGGTTAATTCTGGCTTAGGAAGCGCCAAATATTCCGCACTCACGCAAGGCTAAGAATAGAGCCCTCCCAGGCTGGGTTTAGTGGAGGTTAATTCTGAACTCAGCACATATCACAATGCTCTGTCCAAAAGTCCAGCTGTTCCTCAGCTTCATGGGGTTGCTCCAACACCAAGCCAGCGGGATATGGTCCGTGGGCAGCGAGGTTGGACCTGCTGCCAAGTTACAGCACAGAGCTTTTACCAAAGCCTGGCACTGACAGGCACAGGAAATCTCATTTCGTTTAGGGATCTTCCCAACGAGACTTGGAACAGACCAAATTTGAGGTGATGACTATGAAAACAATCACTTGCATTTTTTGATTGCACTTTGTCAGAGATGACTTTGTGCAAGACAGCACATTGAGAGAATCACAGCACAACCAGCAGGTTCCTATTACCAATTCTGAGCAGTCACCTTATTCTTGACTTCAAAGCATTTAACTGGACTTTTGCCATGTTTTCCAGGGGAACAGGATTAGAGTCCTAGAAACACAATTACTAATGAAAACCTGTGTAAGAATTATCCAAGACCTCTAAAGTGAGAGGACAAGTGCTTCAGTTGTTGTAAGTCAGTGAAATGCCATCTCTTTATGGCAGCCAGAGATATGCCATACAAAGAACCTGTTTTGGGGGGGCTTTGTGGGGGAGGATGTGTGTGAAACGAGTTCATGACTATAGAAAGGAAACAATAATTAAAGCAGTGACTAATTCTGTCCTAAACCTTTGTATGGGCAGAACTAAAAATGCTGAATAAAAAGCAAAAAATATTCAAAGGAGACATTCTGATCCTGATTCTTTTGGGAGAGAGAGCTTCAAAACAGTATTTCAATGACAAAATAAAAAGAAATAGATTCTTAATAATTATATCTAAAAATCATGATTCTGAATAATCTATTAGAGCAAATTAACATAAAAGTCTAACTTTATAACTAATGTTAGAGTTTGCATCCCAGGGCCATATGTTTCACATAAACTATCTTAACAAGAGCAGGGTTTGGGGTTTTTTTCTACCAACTGGAATGTACAGCTTCTCCACAGTAAAAGGACTGAATAAGGTGGTAAATATCCCAAATTTGTGATATTTTGCAGTAATCACAATAACAATGTGTTAGTTCCATGACACTCTGGACTATTAATTCTATAATTATATGGCTTCAAACATGTGGGTAAACAAAAGCTATAATCATGAAACAACTATTGGCCACGTTATTATTCCAAAACACCAAATCAGAACATTTGACTCCTAAAATAAAAAACTTTGCATCAACGATATTTGGTATTAAAGTAAGCAGCAACATCAGGAAGATCAAAGGATTTGATGAAATCATAACCAGATTGATAAACTGTTTGTTCTGCTACCATGAAACATTCGTGCCTGATACATTTAACTTTGACATTTTGGATGAAGAAAGATAAGAAACGGAGATCCCATTTTGTATAAAAAACACCTCTTACCTAATCTCATGTCACGAACTGATAGAGGAGACAAAAGAGCACCAGTCTGTCATGGATTTCTTTAGAACAGATTTTAATTTGGAGATCTGGAATTGAATGCCTCCGGACAGGCACTTGGGAAACGTTACCATGGGAAGATAAGGAAATGGGCTGTACTTTACAAAGGAGTTTGTGAGCAGCTGTCAGGGGAACTTCTGAGGCTCAGGTGTGATAAAGGTGAAGGCCCCAGAAGAGCAGATCTCAAAGAGCCACGTTCCGTGTGCTAATCTTGTTATAGAGAATTGCTCTAATTAAAAAGAATAAATAAAAAGCCAGACTGACAAACCCCAGCATTCTAAAGTTCAAAACATGCTTCTTTGTCATTAGATAAAGTCCAGTGAGAAATACCAAATGCTGCTGTAGCACAGTCAAGAGGAAAGACTTCAATAATGAAATGATGCTGTGAAGAAGCTTTGCGAGCACATCTGTCTCAAAAAGATCAATTCCACAAAAAAATACTCTGTTATGGACCTGAAGAAGAGTCTTCTAGCACCAAAAGCTTTTCTTCCTGTAGTTTTCCAGGCTTGCCTTGGCTTTTTCATTTCCAGAAGCCAAGGGAAGCAGCTGGATTGCAAGGAGCAGCATAAGAAAAACATACTAAAGTATTAAAACTGATGCTGCATCAAAAATAAAATCAAACCCCGCCAAATCTGGCTTCTTTCACATTAACCACTTCCAAAAGAATATCTGATTGCATTTTAAAATTCTGCTGTTCCATGGTGGTGGCTTTGAAACATTTATAAGCTCAGGCTGTGTGTGTTCTAATCCCAGCGGCTGGCGGAACAACGGCCCGAGGAGCCGAGGTTGTCAGGAACAACAAATTGCCAACAAGAAACACATCCTGTAAAACACTGCCTGGGTAGTTTATTTAAATTTGAATCTGTATCTCTGTTGTTGGCACATAGCATTAGTCATGACTTAAACCATTAGTAACAGAATGCTCTCCCCTACCTAACACCCAGTGCAACAGCAGTTGCCACCACCGTATCAGCAGACAGCAGGTTTTTTATCAGTTTATTTTAAAATGCTAGTTATTTGTAAAATAACATCACAAGAACTAAATAAAGTGTGCAGCAATCCTCAACTTGTTATCTAGCTCCCAGAGCAACGACAGAAAGCGGAGTATTAAAGGAGCTGGTGTGCCCCTTGCAATGATTTCCGTGCCAGCACACTTGGCGTGGTGCAAGAGCTTCAGAACATGATAAACTACAAGATATTTCATAATGGGATGGTTTGCATTAAAATAGGGAAAACAAGGGAGGCTTGCTGGTTGTGGGCCACAGCAGCAGTTCTTGCTGTCTTGGGGCAGCATGATTTATGGTGCTCCAGCAGACAGGGGTTTATATCAGGCTCCAGCAGCTGTGTTTAATAACCTTCCCTGTCCCTTCTGCCCAGCAGAAAGCACCCACGAGCCAGTGGTGCAGTTGGTTGCTGTGCTCATACCTGTAAGGAACTGGGGCAATCCAGCTTGGAACACTGGGAGAATCCACTTTCCTAACGAGATTTGAAAAAACAACCGAGGAGAACGCAGAGAAATGCAGCGTTTTTGCACTTAATTCAGGCTTATAAAACACCTCAACAGGGGCTCAGTCAACTTAAGGTCTCTCCATCCAGTCAGTGGATGGATGGGTCACCTCCAGAGGTGACTGTGTCTGTGTCAGGAAGGCTAAAACCAATCCCTGATGGTTCCCATTTTTCTCCATTGATAACAGAATCATTTCCTAGCATCCTGGTCCACCTCACTTAGGTATCCTAAATAAATTCTAGCGAGAGGTGGGGTGAGTGTAAGCATTTGTACACTTCTTTTATTCGCTCTTTATTTCCCCAGTACCAATGGCTAAAGTCTCACCATGTTGTCAGGTGCAGAAATTAGGCAGAGAACCAGAAGCACTTGAGAAGTTTCTGTCTGAATCACTAGGCACTCAGCAGCTTTCCAAAAACTACAACTTCTCCTGATTTATCACAGCTTTAGTGTCTGAGATGTAATATCTTACAAAAGGATACAATATAGTCTCTGGGAAGGCAACCTACCACAAACAATGGGGCTGATGACAAAAGAGCATTAATATGAAGCTGCAACATGGAGGAGTTGGATTTAAATGACAAAACCACGACAACACATTTTTGATACCAAACCCACAACTTTTGGGTTCAGCAGGTTCAGCTGAACACACACTGCATTTTTAACATCTTTCACTCCTTTTATCAAGTCCCCCAGAGTTTGGTACTTGGGCAGGAACAACAAGCCCAACTGATTTGAGGGTTCATAGCGATTCTCCATTCAGAAAGTGCAGAGAGCCCACAGTTGTGGATGTCACAGGAATAAATTCTTCCACGCAAACTTGTTACTCTTCCACGCAAAAAGAAAGCTAAATTTTACAGAAGTTTGAGTTTATGTTTTTGCTCCTTTCACTTAGTCTTTTCCTGCACTTGGAATGCATTTCTCCTGATCCAGTTACCTCCACCTCTGCCTTACAGAAGAGCAAACCACGCTGCACCTGCTGCTCTGACATCCCAACCTTGCAGCTTGTTGGGTTTTTACCAGCCCTGAACAAAACTACTCAGCTCAGACAAACTCCCTGTGCCTCCCTCCCCCTCAGGTCCAGTTTTGGCTTCACCTTCTCTTTTGAGCCTTGCAAACACAAACCACTTGTAGCCTGAGTGCGACCACGAGTGCGGCTTTTCTACAATAAATAGTTTCTCTGCTCTTTGTTCAAGGTCTCCAGTGATCATGAATGTCTCTTTTGCTTGCAATTGGCAATAAACACCTTTGATTTACCAAAATGCAGGAGAAAATGTAATAATATACCAGAAAACAACTAAGAGGCGTAATGCATAATGCAAATCATTCATGAGGATGTGAATTCTGCCAGTTGGTATTAAATGAAGATTCATTAAGTTTTTTCTGTGCTCAAATGTTTGCAAGCAAAACAAGTTAAAAGAGAGCGAATTAAGAAATAAAACCTTCAATTATTTGGGCTCTAGAAGAAGCAGATATTTGAGGCTGAAAGCATTTTACAAATGAAATTAGGAGCTGATAAAGAAGAAAAATTTTTCCCTAAAGTCTGTTGAACGACAACGAGCGAAGGGGTGTTTGTAAACAAACAGCAAATTTGATCACAACAGACCTGTTAATTTGGAATGGACTCAAATGCACAGCCAAATGGACATGTATTCTCAGGCTGAATTTTCTTTTAAGCATCCTGAGATTTTTATTAATTGCTCTGCAGGCAATGTGTATGTCCCTTAAGGTTTTTCATGTACTTCCTATGTTTATTAGAAAATAATTACCAGCTGCCTCTTACTCGCTTACGTTTGCAGCTTTGAAGAAACCTACACTTTCAGATAAAGCCAAAATGAAAACTGCAACTGTGTCCTCCAAAAGCAGTTGTTATAATTGCTTCAGAAACCTTGATCAATTTAAAATATGTAGCTCTGCTTTGAACTAACAAGAGTCAGTCTAAGCAGAAATACTAAAAGTGTGGTTCAGATCTGCTGCAAAGGTGACAGGCAGAGAAGCCAGAAAAAGCTGCAAGAAAGGAAAATCTTTAACTCCATGAAAATGGGATTAAATAATGAATCTTAAAATAAACATAAAGAGAAAAGATATTAAGCTCTAATCCAACACAAGTGAGCTGAAAAACATGTTGTACTATGTTCATAATCATCTGTTTTGACAAAAACGCGCTGTGGTGACTATTTAATATGCACAGTGTATATTCAAACTCTTTTTGTAAATAAAAAAGTAAATCTGTGAATGCAATTGCCTTAAGTGTACACTGGAAACAGCAATTAAAGAGAAAAAATAAGGAAAGAATTGCTGTTAAAACAAAGATACAACAATCTGAAACTCAGGAGCTTGGTTCTGAGTTTTACAGTTTCTCCAGATTAGTTCTGCTGCTCTTCCCCCTCCCCCCCAGTGTTTTATAAAGACATATCTGCAAAGGGTTGCACACATCACACACTATTTAATAACCTTCATATTCTTTATGTCTCTTTGCTGAGGCTGAACTCTTTCTTCCAGAAAGCTGACTACTGCCCTTTGTTACTCTGAAATATAGGACACTTCCCATCTCTGCCGTGGAAGTTTCACAACTTTGCTTACCCTGGAGAATCACTCCAGCCTTTTAATAACTGCACTTTATCCATGCACTGGCCTTGGAATGATTTTGCCAGGCATTCTTAAGAGATCATGTTTCTCAAGCCTGATAATTTTGCACTCCAGAGCTGCTGGGCTCTCTCTGCCACACAGGTCAGTGTTTGATCTCATGGACAGGACAGATGGAAGTTTGTGATGAACAATCATTTGAGTGCTTGGGATGTGACAGAACATTTGTCTTCATCCTCCTCCTCCTCCAGAATCCCTGTTCAGTTACTGCACATTGCAGCTGCTTTTCTTCCTTCTATGGCAAAAGAGGATTCTGACCCTGAGAAGTTCTCCCAGAGTCGGGCATTTCAATTCCTGCTGTGCCATGAAGGCCACATTCCCACGTCTCTGTCACATCTGTCTCTCTTTAGCTTGGGCTCACTCTATCACTATTTTTAACTGTTCCAAAATTGTTGAGACAGTACCCCAGGACCTGTTAACTGCTCTAGTGATGTGGGGTATTCCAGGCAACATTGTTCCTTTGACTCCTGCTTTCCCTTCAGAAACAAAGAGCACACCATTGGCATCACCTTCTTTTCTAGGTCTGGTTGAGAGCATGACAGAGCAGGAGTTCCACTGCTTTGGCAGTTGTGCTGCAATCCAAACTCCTCAAAGATCCATAAACCAGCTCACAGCTTGGTTGCTTTGCTTCCACACCTTGTTTTACTTGCACATTCAACTCAGCCCTTCTTGGCTGAAAATCTTGAAAGGTTACATAGTAATCTGGGTGGTCTGGGAACCACGGCAGTGTTGGATCAAGGGTTGGACTTGATGATGCCAGAGGTCTTTTCCAACCTGGTTGACATGGTTTACAAGCATTCCAAAATAAACACCAGCTTAGAAAGAAAGTATAGGAAGTATACATAAAAATTAAATTTCCTAATATACAGTAATAATTTCTGTAACTCACTGAGCCCTTTCAATGAGGATAAATGAGGAAATAATTTAGCAGGTGCACAAGAGAAACTGTATTGACAGGAAAAAACCCTCTGGACTAAAAACACATCTATGAGCCTCTACTTAATCTTGATTGTGCTGGACTGATTCCTGACACTATGGCTGACATGATACACAGGCAGAAGGATCCCTGTTTCTAAAACAGAATTTTTTAATCAAGAAAAGTCCTCAAAGAGGTACCACATTCCAGCCTGGCTTCTCAGTGCTTCCATGTCTTGCACTGTCTGTTCTCCTGCTGGATCCCTGTGATCTCCTGTGTATCCACCTTCATTCTCAGTAATCCAGGTAAAAGTCTCAAGGACCCAGCATTAAAAATTTCAGCAAATAGAAGAATGGCATGCCAAGAAACCAATGTGTGAGAGCAGTGGATGCCTCACTGGTCCAGGCAGAAGCAGAACATTCAGCACCTTTTCCAAAAGCACTTTCATAGATACACAATGTCCCTCAATTAGCACATTTTGCAGAGTTCCCTTTCATTACCCTGCACTCCACTCCCCAGGTGAGTCAGCAGGAGGAGGTGCAGTCTCTGGAGACAAACTACCACTCCAAATATGACTTGGAATAAACAGCCAAAAATTATGTTATACACCTTCCAACTATTTTGTTGCAAAAGATGCCTTTCAGTTGACTGTGCAATGTCAGATTGCCTCACTTGAACTACAAAAGAGAAATTATATATATATGACCTTTATCCTTATGCTCTGTTTTCTCTATCCTGGAGTTTTTAATACGATTTAGCACAATTATTTAGAATGATTTCACAGCAATAAGAAGGTAACACTTTCTACAGCCTTCTAAAATGCTTCTAAGGTATAAATTAATTTCATGGACTAATTTTGCTGAGGTTTCCAAAGAAAATATAAGTAAGAAAGTTCCACTCACAAATAGGATGCAACTCTGCAATTACAGAACATTCTTGCCAGGGAAAGAAAAGCTGAGTTTTCATGTAAACTTACCTTTGGCATTTTTGCACTTTTATTTAAAGGAAGAATTTACTCTTCATTTAATACAGCACTTTTTTAGCACTTTGGAATCATCATTTATTGAAACAGAAGAACTTAACCCACACTTTTGGGGCAGACATGACATGGTGCCACGTACAGAGAAAATAAGCTGGTTTTACCTGAGCCTGCATCTTATAAAAGTACCAAAGGCTCTATTCACACAGCCCGAGAGACCAAGCCATAAACACACATATTCTGCTATTTTATTTATTTAAACAAAGTCCTCTACCCCTGCCAAATCAAAACCAGCTTTCACCCAAATAAAAACATTTCTTAACAATGAGTAGTACTGCATTCCTGAATTTCATCTGTCCTCCTACTCATGCTGAACTGTGAGCTGCACAGGATTTGTTTTTACAGCAAGAAAATGGACATTTTTTTTTCTCCTGCACATAAAAATACCTGTTTTCCTTTTTTTGGGCTGAAAACCGTTTCGCTCTTTTTGGCTGAGGTTTGTTTTTCAAGGCAAAATAAAATGGAAACTCAATAAAAATACAGACAATGACTGAGGAAAAATGTCTTGGATGTGAGAAATTAAGAAAACTAATAAGTTGAATGAAAATGCAGCTTTAACTGTACCTCCCCTTATGTTTCTGCCTATATTAGGTCCATTAAGGTACATTAACTTCAATAATTGCAGACTCTAATAATAAACAGTTTAGGAATAATTTACAGAATTTTTTTTACAACAAAATTTTAACATTGATGTTTGGTTTGGTTTTGGGGGGGTGTTAGTTTGTTGTTTTGGTTTTTTTAAGGCCAATACTGTTCACAAACTCTGGAGGAGCAGGGATCTGAAATTCAAAAATGTACAATTTCTGATCCTCATAAGGGCAATCAAGATCCCAATACATGAGGAAGACAGAGGAAAGTAATTTATTCTTCTAATAGTTAGAGGTAAGTAATTCTTGAATTATTCTCAGTATACATAAAAATTAAATTTCCTAATATACAGTAATAATTTCTGTAACTCACTGAGCCCTTTCAATGAGGATAAATGATGAAATAATTTAGCAGGTGCACAAGAGAGAACTATATTGACAGGAAAAAACCCTCTGGACTAAAAACACATCTATGAGCCTCTACTTAATCTAATTTTTCTCCCTTTAAAATGGCCAGCAGCCTCAACATCAGCCTTTAGAAGAGAACTCAGCTTCAGTCTGACAGATAAGTGCTACTATTTCTTCAAAATAAAAGAAAAATGGATGAAAACATTCTCAGAGGCTTTGAAATGTTGTAACGTGTTCCATGACTTCCAACAGTGTCAGCAGTTCTTCCCTCTGTGCTTGGAAATAAAGTGCCAATTTAGGCAGGAGAGCCTCACAAAATATTTGCCTCCAGTTTTGCTGACCTTGAGTCTCCCCCCTTGCAGATACCCAGAGTTACCACAGGTGGCAAAAACCTCGCAGAAGCCATAAAGCAAATGGACATTTTGAAACTTGATTGAGCTTTTCTGAGTCTCAAAAGGAAAGAAAAAACCCAAACCCGAACGTTTCACTCATCAATTTGCAAAAAAAAAAAAAGAGGGAGGATTTGATAAAAATAAATGAGAAAACAGAGATAGCAATTTATGTTGTGTTAAGGTTTCTAAGAGCACATGATCAGAAGACGTTGTACACCCTGAATTAACAAAGAACTCGCAGATGCAGACTATGCAATCAGCCACAGAAGACAGTCCTCAGCTGTGCCAGGGGAGGTTTAGATTGGACATTAGGAAGAGATTTTTTACAGAGAGGGTGATCAGCCATTGGAATGGGCTGCCCAGGGAGGGGGTGGAGTCACTGTCCCTGGAGGTTTTTAGGATGAGACTGGATGTGGCATCAGTGCCATGGTCTGGGAACCATGGCAGTGTTGGATCAAGGGTTGGGCTTGATGATCCCAGAGGTCTTTTCCAGCCTGGTTGACATGGTTTACAAGCATTCCAAAATAAACACCAGCTTAGAGACTGATAGTGTCAAATTTAACCAGTGTATTGATAGAGAATTCTCCAGGAAAAAGATTGACTCTTGAGAACTGCAGAACCCACACGAGAGGAGAGGGCACTTAAACTTTGCCCACTTGCAATGACTAAACAAGTAGGTTTTGTCAGCATATTCAGCTCATTGATTGCCCAAGAATTACAGTGTTTAACTGTGCCCATTGCATTGGTTCTATGCTGTAGCTAATTCAAACTGAGCAGCCTTAACCTTACAAATAGAGATCAGCTCGAAAAAATTACTACAAGCATTTAAACTTATTCATTACACGGGTCAGGACCTGCTGGGCATGCACTGCAGCCTAGGGAAGGTGGGTTGGCCAGTTCTTCAGTAAGGCTCCTCACATGCTGAATCTCCTTGCCAGGCTCATCTACAGCAGCTCTGACTGTTCAGAGCATCAATGTTGTTGATCCTCATGTTACAAATCTGCCAGACGTGCCTGGCACATGCTGGTATTGCCATATGTGCTCAAATCAACTGCCAGGCACACAAACAATAGCCTTGACCTAAAACGTTGCTAATAAAAGTAGTAAATTTGATCTCCCTATGGCCTCCCATGGAATCCATAGAACTGCCAGGCCAAGCTGATCCAAATGGTGCTGAGGTGGTTCATTTGAATGTTAAGAGTTCTCTCAGGAGTCTTAGGAGCTTTGAGGGCTGTCAATATGAAAGGGCTCTGCAGAACAGAGTAGGTTTGTTTCAAATGAAGTCTCCTCCAGACTCACCGAGCTGGAAAAGAGACTGGGAACCTTTGTGAAGGAGAACCCCAAGAAAGGAGCCCAACTTTCAAAGGAGGCAATTCAACATCTCCTGCTGATTACAGCGGCAAAGCACTGCTGTTAATTACTGTCAGTTGGAGGGGAGAACACGTAATATTCTAAGCATGGCTTTGGTCTAAGTCTTCAAGCACTGAATAAGTTATACCCAGCAATATGTTTCACACAACATTGTCCGTTACTCCCAAATTAATGTTTTCCTGTGCAGAGTCTGGTGGGTTTTGTTAATAGACAGGCAACAAGAATGGCAATTAAAGTATGCAGTGATGGGAACACATTACAAACAAAATGCTCCCTTTGATCCCACAGGTTGAAAGGCCTTCTGAAAAACCTTTATCTTGAGAGGAGATAAACACAACGTTTGAGAACCTTTTGGCTTCTCTGCTATCAGCCTGGCAACTTTTTTTCAGTCAGTTTTTAACGATTCTCTATGTAATTAGCAGCACCAAAGTAGAAGCTGATTGACAAGCAACCAGCAGCTGTTTATACAGTGGGAAAACCAGAAAATTATAACAGCGTGAGATGTTTATTTAACTCCCTGTGCAAACACAGCACAATCTCACGGTCCCTGTGCTGCCTCGGAGCCACTTGCAAACAACTTGGCAGTGAAAGCCCCGGTGCCCCCAGGGAGACCAAGGCCTCCTCCTTGCTGGCTCTGCACAGGACATTCCACCAGGCACACACCAAGGCTTGGGAAGCTACCACCGCCTTCCAAATGCTCTGAATTAAATCATCGGCCAGTCTAACCCAGCACTGAGCTTCACTGGGATCAAACCTCACAATTAGTGTTTGGAGAAGCAGCCATATCAAACATGTGAAATCTTATATCCCTCCCATCAAAGTACATCAAAGTAGCTCAGTTATGCCATCAAAGTGCCAAGAAGCCAAGCCTTCTTCTCTTAAAATCAGCTTCTTAAAGCTCACAGGTGTTTTATACTAGTTCTGTTTGTCTGAGCCCACCCCATTAGGGGACAGTCAAATAAAAGGAAGTTTCCTCTTTTATTCTGCACAGATAAGAAAAATTAAAAAAAAAAAATATTTTCCAAGTGAATAAACTGGTAGAAAAGGCATCAGAACAACAGCCCTAGGAATTAAGTCCCACTTCTCCAGCAAATATCTGGAACACAACTAGAATTGATTCAGCACCTGAGGTATTTAATAACTTGCAAATGTGAGTTTAATCAATCAAAGAACACAATTGCAAAGAAGGTTCTGATTCCACATTTCTGTCGTGAATATCTGGGCACAAGCCAGCAAAAATACTTTAATATCTTTGAAGGATCTTTGCTCAAATGACTCCCCACATGAAATCTGAGGCTGCTGGGGAGGAAATGGAAGTCTTAGTTCTGAGCAAGTGCTTGGTTTCTAGACTGATATTTGTTCCTCATTTCTTAATGCTCTGACCATGATGAGTGTGGACAAGGACCCTGCTTATCTTCCTCTGCAGTTCTGCTCACTTTTGCTATTGAACAACAGTTTTTGGTCATTGGGATTTTGATCCAACTCATCAAAACTCGGTAGGATCTGATGTTCCAAAATGTTGCCATGTATTTGATCTCTCTCCCTGTTTTATAATTTCAAGAAGAGCGTGACTTAATACAGGGGGAAAAAGAGAAGGCTGTTCCTATCAGAACTGCAATATCAGACAAAAGCAAAATAGATTGTTTTCACTCCATTTCTCCCACTGTTTAATAGCTTGACTTTTGCATACCAGCATTCCACAGTTATAATACAAAGACAGCTACAGCATAATGTGTTTTTTTTAAAAGGTCATCATTATATTAGCAGTATTCGATGCATTGTGACCAAAGCACACATTTTTTAGGGATAAGAGCCTATCTAATATTTTTCTTTGATTTATTGGCATCAAGAAAATCTATTTAATTTTTGCTTTCAGAAGAACATCTGCAAATGATTGGCACAACTCAAGGGACCTTTGCAGCTGCAACTTTCTCCAAGAGCAGAGCAGAAAGCCGTGTTTGTCAATATGCCTGAGTAGGATTAAAAAAGAACAAAAAGAAACAAAAAATAAAAACCCCCAAACTACAAAACAGTTAATTATTGGAAGTAAATGTTTCATGATCTGTGTATGGCACCCAGAGCTGAATAGATCATTAGCTAAACTCCCAGTCAGCATTCCACAGAAGCATATGTTTTCCTCCTAAGTGCTTGCATAAGTTTGCCAGCAGTCTCAGTGATTTAACTGGCAGTACTTATGTACAGAGTGCAATAAGCAAGGCCAAGGAAAAGCAGTGATTTTTCTAGGGTCTTCACTTCATAACCATGTGCACTTCTGACTGTCTTAAGCATTTTTTTCCCAGCTCTTGCTGCTCTTAAATTTTCCCTCTGTATTGAATCCTCCATGGAAAGCTACTGCATCTGGCAAATGCTGTCGAGCTACACCCACCCCATGCTGCCATTTGGTCCTGCTCCTTCTGTTTTCTGTTTGTGCTACCCTGTGGCAGCCCAATTGCAAACTCCCAGCCCTGCTTTTAGAGCGTGCACGGGTCGGGGATCACGCACAGCAAACTGTTTGTTTGCAGCCACCTCTCTTTGGAGAGTGAGAGAATTTAATGTATGGACACAAGCAGATCAGTGCCCACTGATGTCAATGCCATCCAGCAATCCCAAGCACATTCCCTCTACCACCAGAAATGTAGCTGTAGCTCATTAAGGAGCAACAGGGCCAGGACTTCATGAATTCCTGTTTCCCATGCTCACAACAAACACGCTGTGCTGCCTGTAAAGCAGCTGACAGTTAAAGATCAATACACAGTAAAACCAGCTAAATAAAAACAATTCTAGGCAGAAAACACTGCAAAGATCCCGAGGGAGCCCATAAGGAATGAGTCAGCAGGTGCTGACAGCAACTCCCTCCAGTTCACATCTGACCCATCACTATTTTAGCACGATGGGCTTAAATGACCATCTGGGTGTAAAGGTTCCTTCAGCATTAGGTTCCCATCCTGGCAGCAACAGCCCGTGCACAGGACAAAGCACCCCAAACAACCCTGAGAAACGTCCCAACTCGAGACTCCCAAGCCTCCAGTGCTGTATTCATGTTTAACTTTCAAAAACATATTGAATTAATATTTTCAACATTTTATGAAGTCCTGTAAAGCCAGGAAAACTTACTAATTTCCATTTATTTCCAGCAGTGGTCCACTAAGACTCTCACTAACTGAAAATAGATGGAGGAAGACATTCCCTGCCTCAGAGGTCAGATTACTTTTGGCAGTTAGAACTATTTACCAGCTACAGGATGCTGCTGTACGTGGTGTAAATTGGATGCAGTTTCAGTAATGGACCTCCCTTCAAACAGATTGTTTTGAGGCAGGTTCTGCATCTCATTTAATTTTAGAACAAGAGGGACATGCTGATTGCTGAGACCTTCTGGTCAGAGCCGTTTGTTTGTTATTTCTGGGCTGTAGGTGGGCTGGTGCTGGAGTGTCTGAGCACAAGGAAGCAGGTGGGTGGCAGGGACCTCGCTTTCCCAGCTGCACTAATTCCCAAAGACTGAAATAAACATAAAAGAAATAAAGTGTGGCTCACAAAAGGTGTTGAAGCACATCAAATGAGTTCAAAAGCCTCCTGGAGGTAGAGTCTTCCTGAGCAGAGGAGTTACAGTACTAAAGGCACGATATTAATTAGACAGACCCAAAAAGCATCTGCTGGGAGACACTTAAAAGGATCCTGGCTTTTCCTGGAATTCTTAAAATGCAGCCATGGAAGGAGATTTGGCAAGAAGGGAAAAATTGTGGAATTTCTTTCATAGGAAGGGTGTTTAAAAATAAAGAAATAAAAGCCATTTTAGTGGATGTAGCACACAAGGCCTGTGTTAAGAGAGCAGAGCTGAACCCTGAGCTTTGTTCCAGTGCAAGTTCCACAGCTCCCAGGAAACAGGATTCCTCCAAACAAAATCAGGAGAGTTGACACAAGGTGCTGAATTTCATCTTAAAAATCCCTGTGTCTTCCTCGCTGATCCCCTTTCTCCTAAGCATCATTACAGTATTAATTATTGGTACTTATCAGACTTATTGTCATCTAAGCTCCCTGTCCACTGCTGTACAGCCCTTATGGGGCTCTTTTCTGCTCACAAGGGCAACAGGTAGAAGTGCAGCTGTACATGAACTCAAAAGGCAGCAGGATGCTTTCAAACCACAGAGCAGAGTTGAAGGAACTAAATACATTGTATGTGAAATGAGTAAATAAATCCCAAGAAATGGAATTAAGATGAGCATTAATCAGGAGGGGTTTGAACGTGGCCCACACATGGCCCAGTTCATGGGAATCTTGCTAATTGCCTTTCAAAGGCCACTTCATCCTATTAAGATTATCCTCAGGAGACCCTCAAGACTTTGGGGGCAGCAGGGGAGACCGAGAAAACCCAACCACATTTATCATGTTTGGAAACCAACAGAAATTGATTTTTATTTATCTTACGAAGCAAAACCTCTGTTATCTTTCTCTCCTGGTATTTAATCCTATTTTTCCTAGCAATATAAATAATGAGAAACACCAATTAAGCTGAGGCCAACCTTCAAGGCAGTGAGAGATAAATACCCTGACACCTACTGCAGCAGGCAGGATGTTTCATTTCTCTTGTGCACAAGTGTTGATGCAGATTATGTGACAGTTTGAGACTTATCACTGTAGCCAAGCAAGGTATAAATTATGACAGGTCCACATGGATTACGGATGATTTGAAGCAAATCAAAGGCATTAATTTTAACACGGTGGTTTGTCTCTCTTAAATGGCACCCTTAACTTTCTGTAACAGCAAGCACTAAAAATCAATGATGTGAGACCCCTGCACGCCCCGGGGCTGTTAACCCCTGGAACTTCAGCCAAAGGAGCCCCGGGCAAGCAGAGCCACAAACCAGCTCCCACAGTCCTCATCTGGAACACACGGCACCTGTGAGAGCCCCAGCAACAAAATTTATGGTTTAAAAAGCGTAACTAAGTTTTAATTTCTAAGTCTCTTCTATAGGTGTCTCCCTGAAAGCTCCAGGGGGGGTTCACAGACCCCTCCATGTTGTGGGAACTACGAGACATCGAGGTGCTGCAGCGTGGTCAAAGGGCAACGGAGCTGGGAAGGGTCTGGAGCACAATTCTGGTGAGGAGCAGCCAAGGATGTTTTTCCTGGAGAAAAGAAGGCTCAGGGAAGACCTTGTTGCTCTCTACAACTACCTGTAAGGAGGCTGTAGGCAGGTGGGGATCGATCTCTCCTCCAAAGGAACAATTAATAAGACAAGAGGAAATGGCCTCAAGTTGCATCGGGGAGGTTTGTGTTGGATATAAGGAGAAATTTCTTCACTGAAAGGGTTATTAAGCACTGAAACAGGATTCCCAGGGCAGTGGTGGAGTCACCATCCCTGGTGGGATTTTGAAGCTGTGTAGATGTGGCACTTGGAGACATGATTTAGTGCTGGGAAAATGGTTGGACTCGATGGTTTCTCTAACTTAAACAATCCCATGATGTAGCAGGAGCATGTGCACGGCAGAGCTAAAATGTAAGACCATGAAAAAGTTGAAAATTAAATCAAAATGCTTATTTTACTTCCAGTAACATCACAATAGTTCAACCCAAGTCTCAGCCAGCTCTCAGTGAAGTCAGTGAGAGTTGTTTCATTGAAATCAAACAATGTATGATTGGATCCTCACAGAATTATCTGTAATACAATACTCAAAATTGTGAAGAGTTTCAGGTTAACATCTAAAAGCCCATTTTCCTTCTGGAATTCTGTAATGAAGCTACCATAGGAAAAGAATCAATACATAACTCAGTATAGTGGAACGATTATTAGAAAGGCTTGTTAAATATAGCTCCACAATTTTGAATAAAAAGAATTAAATCCCTCATTGCTTCAATCACACTGTACTGACTCCTACCAAACAGGCTGTTTCAGACAAAAAAACCCCACAACTTTTCCAGATTTCAAAATGGAAACTCTAACACAGGAAAAGCAAGAGCAGCAGGGTTATTTTGCAAAAGGGGAGTAGAGGGGGAAAAAAGTTCCTAAATCTCAAGATAAATTTCACTTTTGTACACTGATAACAACTTATAATTTAGTTTTTTTGTGAAATGTACCACGACAAGGCAGGAAAGTGTTTCTTAACTCAGTTTGCCAATTTTCCTTTCAGGCTAACGCTGTTATTGATAATATCCATCACAATTCCTTGTCTTCCCAACACGCTGGCAGCAACACCTGAGGAAGTGCTGACTCACACACCTCAACACCTCCCTGTCAAAGTTAATCTGAAAGCGATTTTACTTCCCAAAGGTAAAACAGAAGTGCATGAAGTCAGCTACAAATGGCATTCACAGATCAGCTTTCAGCACTTCTCATCATTCCTGTAAGATCTCATGAGTCCATTGCAAAAGTTTTCTACCAAACCCTTGGAACCTTCAGATCAAAATAGTCGATTATATTTCTCTCTTTTTCTTCAAGCAAAATTAATGTATATTTTACACCTGTTGTTGGAGGTTTTTTGCAGTTCCTTTAATCCTTCTAATTAGATATTTTTTTGGCACAGAATTGGGAGGGAAGTACACAGAACACTGTTTGCATCCACCACTGTACACCAGACTTTTCAGAGTTCAGGTTTGCCAGTAGAACCAGCAAACATCACCATTAGTTTCAGGCAGAAAGGGAACTTTGAGATCAGGACAATTTATTAGAAGGAAACAAGATGCTGCTGATCAGAAATAAAGATTTACTCATCTTTGTTTCCCTCCCTTCTTTCAAGGGAAGGTTTCTCTGTTTTTTTCCCATCTAGAGCCTCCAAAACAAACACACTTGAGGAAGCACGTGCTGGCTAAATCCACTGATCTCGTGGAAATCAACCATTAGCACTGACTCAAGACCCTCAGCTTTGTTCTGAAAAACAAGTGAAAAACCAACCATTTCTGCCTCCCACTGGACACAGGTCAGCAGGCCCAGGTATCAAGGCTGCATAATCACCTTTGCTTTTGATAACACCTCTCTTCACAGAGCAAACCAGCTGGCAAATAAATCAGTGTGGCTTTTCCATAATCCATTCATGAACAAGGAACAGATGATGCACAAAGGGAGGTGTGTTCAGCATCCTTCAAGGGCATCCATGTTGCTTGTCTCGTTTCAGAGCAACATCCAAGTTATTAATTTCCCTGCAAAACAACTCTTGTCATTTATGGTTAACAGTGATCACTTTAGGGCATTCCAGAGAGGAAATGCAGTCTGGTGTTCTATGGAAATCAATTTACTGACACCATTAGGGCTGCGCAAATAATTTATTTTCGGTTCAGCTGCCAAGCAGGTGGTGTTGAGGAAAAGGGTTCCACCAGAATCGAATTCAAAAGAAAAATAATTTTTGTTGCTAAAACATAAACAAAACTATTCAATGCAAGAGAAAGCATTGCATTGACCAAAAGAAAAAAAAGTTGAATTTCTGACAAATGTAGGAAAAATTAATTAGAAAAATTAGTAAGGTTCAGAGTTATATATGTTGGAAGAGGGAGGGCTGTGATGTTCTTCATGTACCAAGTAGCTCCAGTATCCCAGCAGGATCTGGAAGGCTCTGGTTGAGCTGCTCTCCTTGCTCTAAGCTCCTGGAGCATGTACTGTCCCCTCTACTTTTTAGAGGACTCTCCCACGCCAGCAAACTGTGTCAGCCCCTTTTGTTGGAACCATTTCAGCTGTATCCAACTAATCATTGCAGGAAAAAAAGAAAAGGAACAAACCACAGGAATGATACTCTAGCACGTGTCTTGAAAATCCAGAAAACGAGGCACTTGTTCCTCTGCTCCCTGCTGAAAGTGATGTTTAAATGTTCCTACTTTTACATCATTACACCCAAATATTCTTGTGCACACATCACAAACAGGTTCTAGTTCCAGGTCCTTGAATGCTTATTAAAATACCTGTTAAAATACTTATTTTGAAAACACTAGTGCTTGCCACGGTTTTATTTGTTGTTTGATTGATTTGAAGCATTAAAAATATAAGCACTCAGGTGAGCAGGGATTTAAACAACCACTTTCTTTTGTGGAAACGGGCAAACTACCAGGCTGTGGAGTCACTCATTTAATCCACGTGTAATTAACCCATTTAAAGCAGAACTGTTTCACCAGAAGGAAGAGGCAACTGAGGGGTAAAGCAGAGGTAGATGTGCACAGTTGAGATTTCCATCTCCTGGGTGTATGGCACATGTAGATCCAAGTAAAAGCTCTGACCTCAGGAAAACCTAGATAAGAAAAGACTGTGGCACTGATTTATGCAGAAAAACCCAATTTGAGCAGGAACAGCACTCACCCGTGAAAACTGAACTTCTTCCTGTAGTTATGGTTCTGAGCATTATCACTCCAAATCATCTGGTTCAGCACAGAAAACTCATGTGCTGGGAAGCTCCTAGAGCTTTGCTTTTGCATGGCTACATGGGGAACAGCCTCCTCCCAGCTCAGCCTTTCCCAAAGCACATTCTGTGTGAGCAAACACTGGTGCTGAAGTTAATGGAGTTTAGGCCCGTGGTGCACTGAAATAAACCCAAAGTTCTGTAGAGTGTGGAAGGAACTTAAACACCTTGCTAAATCAGGATCTAAAGCAAAGCTACGGTGCCAGAAAGAGTTAAGTCAAGAGTGTTCAGCCCTCGTTCATCACACAGGTAATTCCATTTCAATTAATTACCGGTGCTAACTGGAGTTCCCATCACACAGTTCTGGGAAATGATGCTGACTTATAAAACCAGCAGTAAGTAGTCAATGCCTAATGTTTTCAGAAGCATTACGATTAATAGATTTATTATGTAAGTGTTCAAGCTTCCATATTTCAATTTCTCCTAACTTTATTGGAGAAGCTATTAAAGCCAGTGTCTCAAAGAATAAAAGTAAAGTGCCAGAAGTAATAATCTCATTTTAAATACAGTTTCTTATTTTGATTTACAATTGGCAGAAGCTGCTATTCTGTTATGCCAAAAAACTTCTGCCTACCTGCAGATGAGATCTGACTGATTTCTCAGAAGAAATACCAAATCTTACAGAACATTTTGAGAGTTGCTTTTTCTTATTAATCGGAAGAGTGAACTCATCCACTCTGTTATTAAAGATAATTTTAGACGATTTCCTGTGCCACAAACATAACTTTTAAAAATTTAAATGAAATGAGTTCTTTGGTTGCAAATTACACTGTATAACTCCCACAATGCTGCTTTCATTGCTCTAGAAAAATATTATAAAATCACTATTTCCTGCTTTTTTCTATGACACACTTGAGTGGCTCCTCCATAAACACAAGCCAGGCTGAATACCAATTCTAACTAGAAGAGCCTTGATTAAAAACAGATACAAAGAAACCACCAACCAACCAAAAAAAAAATAGCCAAACCAAACCAAAAAAAACCCATAAAAAGCTACAAACCAAAACCAGAAAATCATAACTGGATAACCAAACACCAAATCTTGGGCAACTGAGCTCGTGGCCTTTTTTTCAGCCACAGTGAATCCCTGGGAAGCTCCTGACCACAGCACTTAACAGCTGCCTTCCTACCCTCCAGGTCATTTGTTTGCCTCCAGCATCACCTTGGAACCCAAACACTTTCAGAGAAATTAAGGAAACCCTCTTGTGCTTCTGTCCCACCTGCCTGGTCTCCAGGACTATTATGCATCACAGAAATAAGTGCACCTTTCTAACAGCAGCTGTGTAAATATCAGTAATATAATGTGTTTTGAAACATCACATCAGCTGGAAAGTTAAGGAATTATAGAGTTGGGATAAGTATTTCAGGTCACATAAAAGCAACTTATAACCTTGGCATTCAGACATCTTCAAATTTTCTTTTTATTATGGGACATAAAAAACAACTCATTTGAAGTATCCTTATGTTTACAGCTTCAATGCAGTTTCACAAAAAAAAGGGTAAAATTTATTAGCTATGCCTGTTATATATTATATTAACTACAACAGAAGACCTGGAGCACACTATTAATCATCTTTCCATGATGACAAGACTACAAAATGCTGTGAGGTGCCACACCAATTCTCAGGGACTACTTTAGCCAGAATTAACCCAAAACATGTTTGGATTTGTGGCCATTTATGGCTCTTACACAGCTGGGAGCCAGCACTGTCAGCAGTGCTGCGGCACCAACACTCCCATCCAACACCAGCACAGACTGTCCGACTCCTTTCCTCCTTTCAGTCTCATCTCCTCCTTCTCTGACTCTCAACAGGAGAAAGGAGCACTTGGCCCAGGGTCAATTCACCACCAAAGATGGATGCAGGGAACCAAACACACCATCATCATTTTGGTGTTCACACCAGCATGTTTTTATGCTTCTTCCAAAAGTAAAAATATTGTAAGGATGCTGTTTTAGTAATTTCTTGAATTCTGCCTCCCACTGTATTTATTCATTAAAGTTGAAGTTATGCTTTTATATAGTTGGTGTTAATGTTTTATAAAGGTCAAATTATAGTTGTCTCCCTACTGTTTTATTGTAAATGTTGAGAGCTGGCACTGTAATTTAAGTTCCAGCTAAATAAAGTGTGCAGGGGTCCTACTTACAACCAGGCAATTTGAGTTTTTAGCAGAGCAGAGCACATTTTGTGTTGCTGCTGGTTCACTGCCACACACAGCAAGGTAAACAAACCCCACGTGCCTGAATGCCAACAACGTTTCTTATTGGTGTAGTTAGTAGAAAATACAGATATATTGTCATTATAGAATGTAATATAAGTAAAATATGCACCCATTTTCTACAACCTGCTTTACAGTATTTTAGCAAAGACTGCAAGACAGGACAACTCAGTTTACACATCAACCCAAGTTCCACATCACTGTTGGTTTGTTTTACCAGCCTGGCTCCCTGGCAGCAGAACAGTCCTGTGCATCAAATAAATTATCATTTACTGCAGTCTAACCTGTATTTGAGCTCTGGCACTGCCAGCAAGTGGTTCAAAAGTGTCAAAGATTTACCAATGCTGGCTACAACTTCAGGGAGGAATTTCTCTTTTGCTGTCGACTGCCTGTGAGCTGTTCCAGCATTGCCTCTCTTTTGCTGCCTTATTAAAGGCCCCTCAGTTCTGCTCCAGTTCTCTCCACAGCTCAGAGAAGAAGGTTGCACCAGGTTTTTTATTACTTTTTTTTTTCCAAAGAAAGTAAACACATCAAAGTTAGTATTGTAAGTGGAGCTCCTCTCTAAAAAGTAACATCCCACATCACTATAGGAAAGTTTTAGGTCTTCCCAGGGCTCTGAGTTTTATTTCTACCTTGTTTAAAGAGAATTCTTTGGTAAATGAATTTCAAATTTTGTTGATGATAATCCCTTTCAAGAAGGGATTCTTATTTTAGCAAATCCTGCCTCTTGTCTGGGTTGATATTTGTTTCAGGGACTAAAAGAACACAACACAAATGTTTTAGTTAATATTCACATATCCCAGAATATGACATGACACTCCACTCTCTGCAGGTTCACTTGTCTGCCCAAGAAGCAGCAGGTGCAAGGCACAAATATGCACCAAGTCATTCCAAACCGACCAGGGTTTTCAGAATCAAGTCATTAAAAGTTACTTTTTCTTTCCCTTCTCTAGAGGAAAAAGTTCAAGTGGATAAGCTGAACAGAGGCATAAGGCAAAATCAGAGGCATTAACTTCCAGCTAGAAAAATCACTCAATCTGAGAAATTTCTGAAAGACTTCATGAATTTATAGCTGGTGTTACTTATTCTCAAGGCAGGGCTGAGAAATCCCATGCCACAAGAAAGCTCTGAAAAAGGAGATGTGACCATTAAAGCAGACAGAGTGCTCTGTCTGAAAAAGACTGATTTAAATAAGCAAAGGGAAAGAAAAACTGCAACTTGAAGCATGATCATAATTACATTAGAAAAGTTATAATTTGATTTGGATTAGCAGACAGAAATCCTAAAAGCTCAGAATTCATTGTGAACTACATCTACAATTATTTTCAAGAATACTTGCATGCTTTAAGATATCATTAAGTTAAATGAGATTCTATGTTTAAAGGAAGATTTAACCTCCCATACTCCCATTAGTTCTCGCTAAATGTCCACCCTGCACTTTGAAATGTAATGGAGAAGGTTAGCTGGCCATGATTCTTTTGAATGGTGCTTTCCTAAGATCCTCAAATTAAGAGTTCAGTCAGAAATGCAGGCTGTGAAAAAACCCTAAGCAATGTGCTACAGAAATGCCTTAAAGTCTCGGTGTGTGGTAATTTGTGCTGCATCTGTTTGTCAGATAGGGACAGTTTCCTCCTGACAAAGTTGGGCTGGTGCTGCAGCCCCTTCAGATTGACCCAGCTCTGAACTGTAACCACAAGTCATATTGCCACGGGAAGACAACCCTGATAAGTTTTTGTCAACCATAAGCAACGTCAGAATATTTTCTCGTGGGGTTTTCCCCAAGTGAAGCCACCTACATTTTCCTAAAAGACAGATTTTTGTCCTTCCAACACGTTTCTGCACCTGCAGAGCTGCATCATAGCCTGTGCTGGTGATCAGCTCAGAAGGAACAGCTCAGTTAATCCGATTTTTTGTTGTTCTGAAATTGCCAACTGGAAATGAACAGAGAAGTGTCCCCTGAAGCACCCGGGGACATTATTAATACAAGGTTTGCACTGTGCTGAGCGAGAGCCCCAACCTGCTAATCCTGAGCAGTTGGCCATTATTTAGATTATTAGGGGAACAGCTGGCCCGTTTCAGCCAACCAAAGCCCACACGTATTTCAAAAAAATATTAGCTGTGAAACATTATGGCTCTTGGAAGGGCTCCAGAAACAAATTAAATCTCAAACCAAGTAATCTGCTACTTTTTATCTTCCTAAATCCAGACCAGCCCGTTAAAAGAGCATTCGCTGTCGCTGCAGGGATTCTCGCTCCCTTTTCATTTGTGGGTTTGTTTGGTTTGGTTTTCAAACAGGGTTGTGTGGCTTTTCCTCAACAAAACCGACAAGACACTTTAGGTTTAGATCTTTATTTCCTCCACCTTGGAATTATAATGTCAAGAGGAGGTTTCACCAAAACATATGCCTTTCCCTCTGTTACTCTCCAAGAGTGACTGCATCCCTGAGAGATTCTGACCCAGTCCTGATGATACCCTTCAGAGACTAAATAATTCTTTCACTCTGCTCAGTCTAAAGTCCTATCTTTAAAAAAACCAGCTTAATTAAATATATATGCATAAAAATCAGTCTATTTTTGACTCATTCCCCCCTGGGTCCTGTTAATAAGCTGACATGCACTGTTTGGAAGGGAACTGTTTGACCACCTGGAACACAACAACCATTTCTCCTGGTTTTTTTTTTGCTTTAATCATGTGTGAGAGCATTTTAACAGATGACATGACATTGTTATGTTGCACCAGCAATCTGCTTACATCCATTCAGAGACACATCTGAGACATTCTATATTATTTAGTCACAATGTGTATTTGCAATGCATGTGCAGACAATTTTCTCCCTCCATGTAAGAGTTCTGCATCAAACTTCAATCGAAGGGCAATGCCTCGGGTATTTCAGTGCAAAAGGATCTTCCTCACTCTGCCTCCAGGAACATGTTGTAAAGTTCTCAATCTCCCACTTTAAAACCCTCCGTTTTTCAACCATTTTGCGTATCCCCAGATATATCCTGGAATTTTAATAACATGGGAATAGTGTGATTAAGACATGTGCCTTCAAATCCTGAGCAATATTTCTGTCCACACAGAATAAGAGAGTCCCAGATGCCTGGCCTTGATCATGTACCCAAGTGTCAGAACTGAAGCTCTGGTATTCCAATTCTATATATGTATGTGAGCCTATTAAGATATATTTTAGAGTATAACAAGCTCTATCTGGGTAGGAAGGTTGAGATGCCTTTCTACAGAATCTGTTACCACGTGCCAAGGAACGGGAACTAAGTCATTTTTCAACATTTTCTGAAGTACATCCTTAACACAGCGAGTGATTTATGTGAATGGAAAGTAATTTTAAGATGTTTGTAAAATTCCAAATGCTTTAAAGACTTCTTTATTTGGAACAGCCAGCTTGTTTCAACAAGGACACACTGCAGACAAGTACACCTGGATAGGTGAAAAATCCAGTTATTTGACTATTACCCAGAAGTCCAGACAGTTTTCCCTGCGAGAAATTACTAAGCTTAAAATCTTACCTCGCTTGAACATGTCTTTTTATACAAGCTAAAAACTACAACCTGCAGTTCCAATTACCCAAAGCCTGCAATATTCAGCACGAGGAGTTAACACTGGCATCTTGTGGATGAGGATTCTGAAGAACCAGAGAGAAAAGCCCACCAGAGCTGGGCTGTGGTATTGAAAGAAGTCGCAAAAGAAGAGGAATGGATTTGAAATAATGGACTTGTTTAACTGAGACTGTTGAATGGAGAGAAATTACAAGTTTATGGCTGTTTTAATGGTTTTTAATAATGGTTTGTCCCTATCCCTACTTTGTAATGGTTCGTTCCACAAGAGTTCCACTCCCCTCTCGTGCATATTCTGTTGTTATCCCTCCCAATCATTGTTCCTCCTTCCCAAAACTCCTCCCCTTATTCACCATACTCTAGAAAGTTCTCCCAGCTCCCCCATAAAAGGAGGAGCCATTTTAATAAAGGGGTTCACTCCTTTCTACCCTACAACCTGTGTCAAACCCTGAGTGAACTTCCCCATGTTCCTATCTGGGCTGTGTTAGCATCTAAAGCTCGTGTCAAAGCTCCACAGAGGGTTTGGGGGGTTGCAGAGGGCTGGGTTACGCCTCCACCTTGGCTCTCTGCAAGGCGAGGTGGCAAAGATCCAGCTACAGCTGCTGCATGGAAGAGAGAACGAGACACTGCTGCCCTAGAAAGACTTGCTGCTCATAAGTGGAAAGGATCTCTTCCTTCTTCCCTCCTGGACTTTTATTTAGGAGGGAGAAGAGATTTGATCCATTGTAAATACTGTTTTGTCATGGTAGAGATAGTTGAGATTGTGTATGTAATGTACTATAATATTTATTTTGTACAGCCATTGTAATATATAATCCCTTCCCCCCATTCTGAGCCTCGTGTGGTGTCTGGAAAACCCATCTCACACTGGGTTGAGATGTGGGAGGGGGGCTAGGACTCGGGAATTGGATTTTAGGGCTCTCAAACCATGACACGAGGGAAAAGGGAAGAGGGGGAGATGAGTGAAGTGCGTGTGATGACACACTCTGCACGGATCAGAACGAGCAAGAGAGCAACTGCAGAGCTGTTGGGAGCATGGAAGAGCCATGGGAAGAGGCCATCTGTGCAGTCAAATGGCATGGAATCAGTGGGAAGAGCGGATGTGATAAATCACACACGTGGCATCGTCTCAGAATCAACAAGAAGTGTTTTGATGTGTGATCAGTGCTGTGATCCACGTTCACATGACACTGTGGTAGTAGGAACAGTCTTCTCTGATCTTTCCACAGCATTTATTCCCTTGGGACAAAGGAAATCTTGGAGGCCACAGCTTTGCTAGACAACAGAAGAATTCCTTCTGAGCACTAATGAGCAGTCTAACACATTTCACATCATATGGGTAAACAACAATTTGAATAGAAAAGTCTTTGTTAAAATCCACAGAACAAAAAAATAGTACCCAAATGCAGACAGATCCTGAAGCAGCCCCAGCTCTGAACACGTAATCTATCACGTAAGAGACAGGAGAGGTCAGGCATTAATTAACATCCAAATTAAAGCTTTTCAAGTAAGGGTCAAAACTTCCTTTGTTTTGACATTTAAAGCACTGGCAATGTACTCCCCCGTTCAGTATGCCCAACACATCCCCTCGTGCTTTATGTTAATTGCCTCCATTTTTCAAGTGCACTATTTGATTCACTGTCAATTAAAAAATACCCCCAAAAGCCAAGAGCGATGTATGTTAAGTATAAACGTGATTAATGTAACACAATTACATTTCCACACTTGATGAGTCTGATTAGGAACTTTCTATCAGCCCAGCACGACAGAGCCCTGTCACTACCAGTGACCTGCCAGTCTCGCCAAAGACAAGCTTCCTGATGGAGAAGCATTTCATGGCCACGAGTGTTTCTGACAGGTGTAAAACCTGTAATTAAAGGCTGTCAATTAGCACTTCATCAAGAATGTAGCGATCTTGATGATCTTCTCTGTTGGATGGCAAAGATGGTCCCGGGTGTAAACAAAGAAAAGCTCTGAGGAAGACAAAACCAGTCACACAATTGCTTGCTAAAATAATAATTATGTGGACAGACCCTCTCCTACTTCCAGAAAATGAGTCTATGGGTCCTCTCCCACTGCATCAAAGGAACATCTGGATTAAGAAAACTGCACTCAGAGAAAAAACTGGGCAGGCCAGAAGTAGAAGACCAATGCCTGATTTTGTTTGTGATCATGGAAAACACAAGTTATAAAGAGATAAAGGGGTCTGAGGAGGAAAAAAATAAGGTCAAAATTAGAAAAAAATAAATGAAAGAAAAAATGGGTAAATGAAACGGACCAAGTCTGGAGTTTGCTGTTAAATGAGATGCAAGGGTACATAAATAAATAAGAATTAAAAAGCCAGTTCAACCTGACTACAATGAGAGAAAAACTAATAGCAACTAAATTCCAGTGAAACTAATTGGAAGGGGGATATGCACACACAGCTGGACTTTTTATGGCCAGCTTACAAGTGGGCTTTGATAAGAATTGCTACAAATCAGAACAAGAAATAAGAGAAAATTCTCTATCCTCAGTCTGGGTATCTCTTCCTTCTTCTCACCAGTAAATGTAAAATATAATTAACATTGCCATATGTAGAAGTAATAAATACATAAGAAGCATCCATAACCTATATTTAATTACGAGGGAGATGCCAGCAATGAAATGTACAGTAGGTCCTTGTTTAAATTGAAAAAGAAAAGAAAAAAAGAAAAAGACTGTTTTATTGCACTTCAGAAAAGAATTAAGAGCTCCTTGGCTTATTGAGGACTACAAAAACAATCTATGGGTCTGCTTTGCATATTTGCTCTATTAATTTACACAGCCCTGGTGAGCCTCACATTGCAACGCAACTGCTGAATTACCCCACTCTCGGGTAATGGGGATAAAAAGATGCACGAGCATGCAAAGTGTATTCAGACAGACAATTAAAATTATCAGTTCTGTTGACAGCTGAAATGAAGAAACTGTGCTGAGGTTTAATGCTGCTGCATGAAGGACACACGGCCTGTGAGTGATTGAATTAACCGGGATCTTGCGCTGACGGGCTGCCTTTGTCAGACATCGCACATTAGGCCAATTTAGCGTCTGCTTATTAAAATAATTGAATTCCAAAGATTGTTTCCGGGCATTTCTGAATCTCCTCCTGCTCTTCCCTCCTCCTCACGTTACCGATGGCATCTTAATTATTGTGCTCGTTTCATGCCAGTGCAAATTGCTAGGTCACCACAGAACAGTCCAGTCAATTTGGCTGAACCAACTCAGCCTTTAGGTGACCCTCTCCAAAGCAGCAGGAGATCTGGACAGACACACTACAGCCTGAAGTAGATAAAGTATACAGCAAAGGCCATTTTTACTCAATTTGAAAGTAGTTTATCAATATTCCTTTTTTTTACATAGGTCTTTAACTCTGCACGCTTATTAAATCTATTATGTTTCTTATATTGTAAGATTTTGACTTTTAATCGTGCAGGAATGTGTTTGGCAACTCTTCAAAAATTAGAATTCCAAAGACAACAAAATTGCCCCAAGAAATTAAAAGTTTGAAATCTCTTTTCTAAACTGAAGAACCATCTCACATGTCTGAGCAGTATTACTATTCATGATCTAAATCTCCTGTGAAAAAGCAACTCAGACTGAGCAACTGAGACTAAAAAATGCTATCATAAAAGTTTATTTTAGCACCTGTTAGAGGCTGAATAACTTAAGCTTAAGAGAGTCATTTAAATAGACTTTGGCAACTAATTCTGACGCTTCATTTGGAAAAGTTAGTGCTATTTTAAAGTGAATGTGCACAGATGAATTACACCTTCATCCAAACAAGCCTAACAGTGAAAATACATCAATATGTGGTAGCAATATCTGGAGAGAACTGAAAATGGCAGCTTTTAAGTCTTTAAAGGCATCTGGATGCACCCCTGGGTAAGGTACTACCTTGGTTTGACAGTGTTGAAGTCCCAAAGCCCCAGAAGGGAATGAACAGGTTGTGACACTGAAGTGTTGGAACAAACCAACCCCAGGACTGAAAACAGTTAAAGCTCCTCAGTTTAATGCTTTGAGTACCTTGGGCCAGCTTGGATTTGATGAGGTGGTACCTGGTCAGGGGAAATATTGCTGAACATCCCAGCTGTGTGACACACATTCTACAATCACTGATGATCCCAAGCTCCATCAAGCCTCCTCTGAATTTCATGCAAAGACTTGGACTTGCACCAGGTATGAACAAAACTTTTATGATACAGAGTTCTAAACCTGAGTTGCAGAGATTATTTAATAGTGAAATGTTGATAGGCAAGTCCTGATTTTCAAGCTCATAGGTAAGACCATAAAAAAAAAGAGTAAATTTGCTTTTTAAAAAGTTATGTATTCTAAGTTTTCATAATATTCATATAGTCCTAAATTATTATATATCATACTTTGTCATCTCTAATACATGGAACAGAGTGAAGTCTGTAGAGATATAGGATTCATGCAGGGGAACCCAGACAGAATCATGGCAATATTCAAAATCCTAGGTACAAAAAACAAACCTCTCTGATAAATGGCAGGAATCAAATGCATACATAAACAATTCTGATTTTTGCACAATAGTAATATATGAAAATAACGTACGGTTCAGAACCAGCTTGTCCTCTGTGAATTCAAATGGCTTCTCAATATGAAAAACCTTCTGCTGGAATCCAGGGACACATTCTAAATCTTCTGCCCATGCAAGCAACAGAATCTGAGGGGAAAAGAAAAAAACAGAAATAGACTTTGAGCATCCATTCCTTCATCCATCATGTTGGCTTCTGGGAACGATACCGGGTCTGGGCTCAGTGCTCATAAAACAAAACATTGGGCTTCATACTCATAAAACAAAATATCCATCACATCACACTTCCCTTTCAAATCTCGCTAAACAATTTTTTATTTAAGGTTTTTGCTTTTATATATGTGGGTTGGCGTGGAAAATACAAAATAGTAGCTTTCAAGGTGAAGTTCGGTTCAGAATATCAGTAAAGAATATTATTGGTTTTCCTGAAAACATACGATTTAATGTTGCTCCTAAAAATCACATGTATTGAGCTTGGCTGAACACAGCTGGACTTAAATATAGGCTTAAATTAAGCTCATGTAAGTTGATTTGAATAAGAGACAAATTAGGAGCTACAAACCTACTTCAGAAAGTTGATCACTAAGTTACAGAATAAATTCTTTATTCGAGGGTAAAGTTTCACCTATAAAAGTTTCATTTGTAAAAGAACTTCTTTGCTAATAAACTGTTGCCTTTCTCTTCTTTCCCTCCAAGCCACAGTTTGTCCATTTTCCCTATAATCAAAAGCTTGTTTACACCGAGGGAGGACTGAAAAAGAAATGTGTGCATCACAGTGGATCTGAGGGTTAAAGTTGAATACAGTTTGTGAAACTGTTAGTATATGGTCACCAAAGTTCTCTGTCACCACAGGAACATCTTAACAAAGGAGGAAGCTTAAAAGCAAAATAAAATTGCTTGGAAATAGGTACAATATTAATCTCAGTCTCTGAAGCATTTTACTTCTGAGGAGAGAAAACAACCTGAAGGGTTATTTTTTCTTGGCAGCTGTTACATGAGAGCATGGAGGTAAGAACGTTGAAGGAAGAAGAAGCAAGAAAAAAATTACTGCAAAGTTTAAAAGGTTAAAGAGAGAGGCAAAAGGAGGTGAGTTTAAGAGTAGGAAAAGCCAAATCATATTTTCCAACCTCAATATGTGTAACTACATTTTCAGAGGTACTTTCTGCTTCAGAACCTCCAAAGGTGTTTTAAAAAACCTGACTTTAGGGTGGGGTACTGAGTACTCTGATCTCAAGTCATTATGGTCAATCTCCTGGTTCTCGGGCAGTCAAAGCAAAATCAAGTAGAGAGGGTGCACATAGCAACCAAGAAGGAAACAGTTGAACACAGGGGTTCTGAGTGACCCTCGCTCTTAAATTCAGGTGGCCCTGCACAAATGGGGGTATTTACTCAAGACGCCCTCAACACACAATAAAGTTTTGCAAATAAAACTGTGAAAACAATTACTCCCCTATCCCACAGTGGTGAATGCTGAAGGTTCCTTTCTGCTTCAAGTGACAAACTGCACTCTCCCTTCTCCCAGCACACCAGCAGCATCACTCAGTCCTGCTTCTACTCCGTTATCACCTACATCTGCTGATCCTGATCCTACAGTGACGTCCTGCAAAATTGTAACATCTGCACGTTCCCCTCTTCAGCACCACTCACAGTCCATTTGCTGACTCAGTGATACATTGGCTGCTCCCTCCTTTCGTGCACTTCACACTCGCTGTAAGTTCCGGGGGATCCCATTTATAAAAACCAGAGGCAGCAACATCCCACCTGCTCTGCATTAGTTGTTCTTATGGAAACCAACTGCTGGAGCATTTGTTTCATGGCACTGACACTGGCTATAAAAGCTTGGCTAGAAGTGCCAGCAGACTGCAAGAAAAAAGGCAGAATATTTCATGGCAATTAAGCTGGTGGAAGACAAATGCAGCAGATGGACACCTTTGCCTTCCATCCTGGCCTGCTCTGTGTTTGTCCCGTGGAAGAATTAACCAAGAAAGGAGAGACTTAAGCACACGAAGCAAGATGCAATACACTTGACTGCTGTTCCCTTCTGTGTACTCACTGCTGCTGCCCTTCTAAAAAGGTTTAAAAACACAGCACCTGATCCCTCAGTCACTTATTAGCGTTGATATACTGATTTTATAGGAGATTTTGGACTCTGTAGGGGTTGAGAATTGAACACGTTCCCCTTCAGTCTTCCAGTACGAGATGTCTGCAAACGTGAACTGACATATTTCGAGCCTGCCCAGAAAATTGTTCCTAAAACTTGATTACTGATTGTTAAAAACCCCCAGCCTTATATGCATTTAAATGGGCACACGCACAGGAAGAAAGACACACATGCACTTTCTGCACACATCTTCAGTGGGCACAGGTGCACTTTTAAAGTACCTGAGTCCTTCTGACTCAGAGTGTTCCTGAATGAATATGCATCAAAGTGCAATCACAGCAGAAGGAAAACTCTTCCAATGTCGAGATGCAAAGCAACAACTGAAGCAAAGTTTCATAATGAGTCCACACCAGAAAAATAGTCCAAGCCATATATATGCTGAAATTTCTCTGCAAACAGCTCTTCCCCTAAAGGATTAACACAGGAGCAAGAGGCAAATCGTGTTCTGATCTCCCGGCTGCCGGAGTCTTAAAGCTGAAACTCTTGTCTTACAGAGCTATAAATAAAAAGCCTCTTTGGACATCATCTCTGTCAGTACTTAGAGAAGGGAATATGTGTACTTTATCAGATTTGTGACAGGAGAAGTTGACTTTGAAATCTGGGCAATCTAAATGGGTCACGAGTTAACTTCTGTGAGCCTGGTACAGAAGCCTCACATAATACAGATGCAGCAAATAGAAAATGACCTTTACTCCCTTTGAAATAATTACAAGACTCAGGCTTGGCCTTGCTGTGAAACGGAACATTTTATTCCACTTGTGCAATTCCAGGCACTTTCTTCTTCTCAACATGTCAGACAAAATGTTAAATTTGTCATCACATGGAGAGTTTTTAATTAATTACCGTTGAAAACGACAATTATTCTTTTAATTTATTTTTCCCATGAAGTAACTTCTGTTGAACTAAATGTCTATCTCATTAAAATAATTCCTGTTAAAGTTCTTCACGCTGGGGAAAAAGAGTCTTTAAAAATATCTTGCAAAAAGTAAGCCAAGCAGATATATGTTGAAGGCAAAGAGACTTGTTCAAAGGAGAATACATTGGAATTTAAGCACCATGTAGTTTTCGTATTTTTGGATGTCATAAAAGGGTTTATGGGTTGATAGCTGTCCAAAGAAAAACTTCAGCTAAATTCACTGAAAATAATATTTAACTGTCACGTGTAGATCTCAGAATATATAAATACTGTTCACACATCTAGTGTTGGGCAATTAGTACAAAAGGATCCTTCACCTGCTACAAAGAAAAAAGCCAAATTCTTGAACAATTATGCAGCAAACAAATTGCTCATGAAAATCTAAAGGATTAGAAGTCTGAAAAGCAAACCAGACAGTTGTGACCACTCAGACCTACAGATCCTGTGTTCACTGACAAGGAAAATCAAAGTTTTTCATAACCTGCTGCTTTGCAGAAACCCACAGAGCAAGGACTCAGTTTTAATATCCTGACAATTTGTCTTTCTGAATTTATTGCCAGTCAACTCTGAGGAAATGTCACTGGTTCAGATAACTCCTGTCCTAGTTTGGCCACTGGGAGAGAACTGTACTTCTGATGAGGTACCAAGCTAAGAAACACCTTTTTTTTTTTAGTTAATAAACCAGCACACGCCTGCTGGTGGACCTTTAGTGACCTCACCATTTGCACTGAAAGCCGCTCACACAGAATATGGTCGGAAAGCAAAAAAAGGACAGCAATTTTATACCACACTGCAGAGGAAATTAATAAAGTCCCTGATGCTAAAGTACCTCTGGGTATCACCACATGTCAAAACCCAGGGTTCTTCTGCCTCCTCTGCTGGTGACTGAAAGTCAGTCTCTGAAAATGACCTTTCAAAGAATTTCAGAATCTTTGTGTCCTTTTCCACTTGCACAGTTTCAGGTTTGACTGGCCATGTCCTCGCCCTGAAAATGAATTTTCTCACCTTTTGCTGTAAACACTCTCATATCTTCATCAGCCCTACCTGTAGGAGATCACCTACCACACAAACACAGAATATTAATTGCGTTTCACACACATTCTTAGGGTGTGAAATTCATCCTTGTGCAAGGCTTTATTTAATTAGAGATGTAGATGGTGCAGACACCTGGGAGAGCCATCTGCCCAGACTGGGATTGTACACACAATAAATGCAAACAAATCTCGTTTCATAGGCAATATTCTGAAGGATCACAATCTGCCTTGGACTTCAGGAGAGTAAGCTGAAGAAAACAAACCAACAGAAACCAGCACAAAGGAAGAGCTAAAATAGAAACCACACTCATTTTTAATAAGAATAATAACCTCAAAAGTTCAAAAATTACAAATCACTTCCTAAGAAATTAGTTTTTTAGTTGTGATTGTTTTTTGTTTGAAGTTGTAGGTAGGGAGGGTTTTTTTGAAGCACGATTTTGGGGTTTCTTTTTTATCCATGTAACTCATTTACTTGAAAGTGGGTATTGAAAATTTATGCTTCCGAGTTTTACTCTGGAAACACGAGAGCCAGAAATTTGGGGTTTTGCATATGAAAACTTCAGATTTTCATATAAAATCCGGTGATCCTCGAAGCTGAGAACAGCAGAGAGAGAAAAGCAATCAGAATAATGAGAACTGCCAACACTGAATTAAATTGCACATGGCAAAACATTTTTATCATGCAGATCGAGATCTTTGAATCTTAAAATCATTTCCATCTTCAGGTGCTGCAACATTGGATCCCCCAAAAATGGATAGGGAGGAAGCCAAAGCAAAACAAGTGATGAGCATCACAGACACAGATATGATGAAATGAGATGAAGTCAGTAAGAACTATTAATTGATTTTAGGTTTTTACTCTAGATTTAAGTGAGAGTCATTTAAATGGAGTTAACAGAGGGAGATTTAAGCAGAATAAAGAGAGCACTGCTCTAAGGAAGGTTCTAATTCTGCATTATGTAGACTTCAATTAGAGTGTCAGCAATTGTTTCATCAAATCACACACAGGCTGGACAGGAAGCCCTCCTTGTCTTCTGTATTTTTTAACATCAACTAAAACAGCAAAAAAAAAACAAACTCAAAAACCTGAACAACTTATCCTCTGATTGGCATAATTAACAAAGGTACTTTAACTTTACATAAAGGTATGTTGAATTATTTATCTCTGAAAGTGATTAAATGAATTAAAACACGCAGTTCTTTTGAATTAATTTGATTTCTAGAGTGTTACAATCTGGGGTTTGTTTTTTATTCAATATTTTCATTTTGGAGGGAAGTTTTCACTGTTTCAGACTTTAACCTCTCTTCTTTTTATCAGGAGAGAAGTTAAAAAAAATAGACTATTTACAATCTCTACAGCTCTACCTCTATATCTGATAGTGAATTCCAGTCATTTTTGTAAGAAATGCTATTAAGATTTGGCACTGAGATTCTTCAAGGATGATAAATATTCTTTTTAAGGGCCTACCTATCCATTTACTGCACAGCTCTGTCCTGAAAGGGAGAGTCACACTTGGAGTACTGAAGAGTGGGCTATGAAAATGCAAATGAGAATGACTTTATTGTCTCACATGAATTCAGTTCTCCTGTCACTAAGCTGGGTGACTGCACCAGGCATCCATTAACTGCAAACAAAATGTGACAAACTCTTTTGTCAGACTACCTACCCCAGGAACTTCCTGTTTATGAGCATTTTCCTGGGGAATCTATGTTTATTAGAAGGATTTTATCACACAGTCAGTAAAAAGTGTGCCTCTTCCACGACGCTGGGAATCTTGGTAAGTTATTCAAGAAGCAATTTGCCAGTGGTGATGCCTGAACAGCCACTTGTCCTCTGAAATTCCAGATCTCTGGAAGAGACACTATCACTGGGTTAAGATGTGACTCCAGGGTCTGTTTAGAGCCCAAAGTGCCTCGAAGTCCACCCTGCTCAGGGCAGAAAAGGATAAAATGGCACCAGAAAGCACAGGAGCACTTTGACAACATCCCTGTTTGAAGGCAGAGCTGGGATGAGTCCCCTCTCCCCAGCACTCACCTGACTGGAAACCAGTCACTTTTTCTGTTCTGCACTTACATCTGTCCCTGAGCCCAGTCACAGTTCCAGGGGTGACACCCAGGGCCCACGGGATAGTGGGGCTGGAGAAACACGGCTGGGTGTGAGACCCCCCCAGTCTGCACCACAACCTGCCCTGGCACTGCACCTCAAAATTCAGCTGCTTAGTAAACTCTCACTATCACATTCTCCATGCTTCAGAACCTGAGCTGGCTTGGAGCTCACTTGACTCACAACCCCAGGAAAAACTTGGGAACTCCAAGGAAACCCTGAAGACATTCCAAACCCACCTGGACACGTTCCTGTGTCACCTGCTCCAGGTGACCCTGCCTCGGCAGAGGGGTTGGACTGGATGGTCCCCAGAGGTCCCTTCCAGCCCTAATGGTTCTGTGAAACCCTCACACAGGCCTGGAATGAACCACCTCTGGTGTCAAAAGCAGGCACAACTCACAGACTCCTGTCTGGATCTCTTGATCCCAATCATAAATAATTCTTCCTACATTCCCTAATTCCCGACCTTTATTCTGATGGTCATTTCGCAGCTTCCAGAAAAAATTTGTTCATGGTCAATTTACAGCCATTTATTCTCTTACAAGTCTCATCTCATAACTTAATTAACCTCTGTCCTCTCTAAATCTTCCATTTATCAGGCCGGACAAACCAAGCTCTTTCCAGCTCCTCCTATATGGATCCATCTCTGTGATCATCTCAGTAGCCTTTCAATGTGCCTGCTTAAGTGCAAAATACACAAAGAATTCCAGATAAATATTCTCTAGGGTCTGGTAAGTGATCCTGATATTTCCTTAAGCCTAAAATATGTTGTCTAATGCTTCCTGAAATTCTACTTTTTCCTTTTAAAGTCTCGTTGTGCTGATGTTCATGATCATTCGAAAATTACCCAGCACACAAAGAGTTGAAAAATTTGACATGGACAGAGGTACTGCCACCATTTACCTATAACAGTGTTAAGCAGGTTCTGCAAACAGAGTCAGGATTAATCTTTATGAAATATAAATGCATTGCTAAATAATAAATATTCATGCATTGCTAAATCTGTGCCCTTTGACCAGCTGGGAACCAGCTCTGCTCACAACGGGCAGAGATCTCACAGCACAGAGCCCAAGCTCAACCTTCCCTCTCCACACAGATCATGAGCTGAGACAAAGGATCTGCCCCTAAATCTGAGCTTCCAGCTCAGGAGGAGTTGGACTCACATGGCTCAGAGTGCAGGATCAACCTCCTGTTCCATCAACGTAGATGATGATGAACATTGTTCAGATTTTGTAATCCAGGGAATAACTATCATCCTGGTTCATTAAGTATTTTAATGATTAATAACAGAGGCCAAAACGTGTTACCTGTGCTCAAAGTAAGTAATATTTTCAATTACTCAAGTATTTAGCAAGTAAACACCTCCCCATGGTGATTAATGGCCCCATCTAACACACCAGACTGGAGCAAAAGGACGGGTTGGGCTCCAAGGTTAGTTTTTGTTTATTTTTAGGCATTATGAAAGGAGTAATCATGTTTTGCTGAAACCCATACACCACTGGAATGAGATTACAACTGGTTAGCCTATTTAGAGAAGCTGCATAATAAATTCATTTTACAGGGCACAGAATAATGCAAATGAGCCATTCAATAGCACTCCTGTACCAGTGAAAGAGGCATAAAGAAGAAACATTGAAAGTCAGAGTTCTGAACTGGTTTTACTGCAAGGTGGGGAATTACTGAAACCTAAACTGCCTCACAGCAATAACCTGTTCCAAGATCTGCTTATAACAAACATTTTAGTTATTTATTGCCTAATGAAATAAACAGGTTCATCCTATTTTCCAGCAGTAATGACTTCACGAAGCACTTAGATGAATGAAAATATGGATCTCTGGTTATCAGAAAAGGAAATAAATTAAAAATTCCGCCAAAATATTTATAACCCTTCACGTGCAGTTGCATGGGGCAAAGTCATTATTCCACCCAGGGAAACACTGATGTGGCAAAAGCCGTTAGAGAAAAAATTAAAATCATATTTCTTACAGCAGATAGTGGGGTTTTGGATAGGATGGTTGGAAACCATAAGGAACATGATACATGTTTAATTTCCCAGCAGTGTGATCGTTATCAAAAAAAATGCAACCTTCCACCTATTGTTTTCTTTATATTCCACAAAGTTGGAGCATAAAGCAATTATTACTGCTCCACAGAACTGAACCTGGTGTATCACTGAACATCTGTCTTTGGCTAAAAGTGAAAATGAGCCTGCTGAAAACAATCTTCCCAAGAATAGCACGGGTTCGAGGATTAAACACATAGCAGTGCTATCACCTTGAAACACTGGGAAAATCAAGAATCAACCCTTTAGAACTCATAAAAGTACAAGGAAAAGAGAAAACATCTGGTTTTCAACTTCAAAAAACCATTTGTTGAACATTTTCTGACCTTCTCTTAAAAACTCACAAACGCAAGATTTTTTAAAAAATTAATACTTTCAAGTAAAATCTCTTTGATTCCAGCAAGGTTATTGGAGAAAAAAAAATCATAATAACCAAAGACTCGTTATAAAAACTGAGAAAGTGGTGCAAGGCAAAAAGCCCAATGCAAAGCTGTCTCCCAGTTTGGACATGCTTTTATTTGACTTTGACAGGAAGAGGACAATCTGTTGTATAGAACAAGCCATGAAAAAATACATTTCACAAAGTTATCACACGTCAAGTGGTTATTTTCCTTTACAACAGAGCAACAGCAGCATGAGAGTATTTAAATAAATAGTTGGGAAGGCTGGCTTCCTGTTGATTTCTGTTTAAAAAAACTAAGCTCAGAGGGAAGGACAAGGCCTGTAAATCTCCTCATCTCTTTCTCGTTCTCATGAAAATCCTGTGAATTTGATGCTTTCAGCTCAGTCTCCCAACTCTGAAACTGTTTCAAGTGTTATGAGAGGGAATTGTGGAAAACAAGGTTAAGCAGTAAGAGAATAAAGCTCATACCAGCTCAGAAAACCAGGCCAAACCCCATGTGACACACCTGCAGTACTGATACCTCTTGTCCTGCTAACTAACTCCAGGAAATAAACATGGATATGCCAGTTTTCGTTCCAGCTGGTAAAATTTAGGGACATAAGTAACTCCAGTACATAAAATAAATACAATACGTATCTTTTTAGCTAACTACGAGGTCAAAATATTGTTATGTTTTGCACATTATATACAACTATAAGAGAGGGAACTGAGCTTAGAAATCTTATTCAATGTTGATTTTAGGTGATTTTACTCTCTTTTCCTAAAGAGTACTAACTCTACCTTATTAGTAGTAGGCTGGTAACCAGATATAACTAATTCATTTAACTCATATGACCCAAGTTGCTACATCACATCACTGCTCATTTTACTGGCCAAAGCCTCGTGGGTCTGTTTAAAGAGGTAGCAATTTTCAAGCTCTTAGAGTCATCTAGAAATAAATAGAAAAGCGTTAAAAAAAAGACCCAGGTCTTTTTAGCAGTGCCAGCTGCTGGTTGAGGAGTACTTTTAATGAATTGCAAAAACACAGTCAAAAATTTAAAAGAACTTGTACTGACTCTTCTGATTTTAGTGGAAGCAAACCCCAAGGGAAAGGCAGTGAGCAGTTCAACATTTTTGAGCACATCACAATAAAGCAAAATGTCCAAAGCTTACAGGCTCCCTCGTGTTAACAGTGACATTACATCAAGAATGACCTTTCCAAAGAAATAAAACCCATTAATGTTAGGAACATGATAACTATTAAAGATCAACACTTAGTAACCAAAGCAGGAAGGAAAGAAAAAAAAAAAACCAACCAGTCTGGTAAGTTAATTGAACATAAATAATATGAAACCAAGAGCCTGGTCTCTAACCCTTTCTCTTCTAATTGCTTGCCATTTAAGAGCTGAATGAAATCTCTTTGTGCAGAAGGCACAGCCATTGACCCCACGTGGCTTTGGCAGTCAAAGAAAATCCTGCCGTGTTGGGAACGAGGTCTCAGAAGTACTGAAGAATGTTTAGAAACACCCTGTTGAATAACTATTCTTTCTTTTCTTACAGGAAAACTTCCTTTCAACCATCAAGGAAAGGTGTTTCTGGGAAATATTGGGTGTTAATTACTAAATATTCCAATGGATTTTTTGGTTTGTTGTAGAAACAAGCATCATAGAAGATTATCTGCACCCAAGAGAACATACTGATTTTTTTTCCCTCAGGTGAAGGGACAGCTGTCAGTTCTGAGCTATAAGTACAGTTGTATCCCACAAACTCCGACATGGAACCTCTTCAATAAACTATAATTTGCTTTGGAAATCCATAGTTTAAATCAAGTTCCCACAGTGGTCAGGAAACCTCTGTAGCCTCCCCCTTTAACACTGTAGGCAGCGCTTCCAGTACATTCATTAGCTCCATAATTCTCTGTATTTACCAAACCTATCATCTGTTCCACAGGCAACAGACAAAAGCAATAAACATAAAACACATGAGAGGTTATGAAAAAATGTGAATCTCTGCCTTGGATCTTGCTTTAGCGACCTATATCTACTTATAAATATCAATATTATCACACTGTTGTTAAAAATTTACGGACAGAAAGCATTTAAGGACATGGGTTTGCTTTTGTCTAGACTGGCCAGGTAAAAAACCACTGACATAATTCAGATTTGGGAGGTCTGAAGAGGTATGTTTTTTGCCAGAGAGACGAGCTAAAGAATTCTAGTGCTTAAACTATTCTCTCTATAGGGTTATATTTTATTTTTATTTTGTCTGAGCTAAACATAATAATGAAAATACTGAGAATTCCTACAGCAGGATGTATGATGTTTGATTGTGAAATATCCTACCATTACTATATGTAACAGAGGTTAATTTAATATTTTGCAAGTTTATACAATCAGATTTTTTTTGTTCATTTTGATAAAGTTAAGCTGTTTGAGTAGTACATAAAATTTAGAAAACTTAAGGAAAAAAATTCAAGTAACCAATAATTTAAAGGCCCTTTTCTTTGTACAGGGCAATTTAAATTTACTGGAGCACTTCAATTTTTTTTTTTTCAAGTGCTTCATCCTAGAAGTGATTGGGGTTCTGTGCTTGCACAGTATAAAGCAATTTAAAATTATTCAACTGCTTCAATTTTTTAGAGGTACTTTTATTTGAAAATGATTGGGGTGCTGATCATGCTCAGCATTGAACAATTTTAAATTATTTAAATGCCTTTTTTAAATCAATGCCTCATGCTTGGGACTGAATTCTGGGAGGCTACAGCACATTATCAGGCAGTTTAAATTATACAAGAATATTATATTTTGCACAATCTTTCATCTCCTAAATAAGAATCAGCTTGCAAGGGGGAAAGCAGAAAGCATTACACTTCAAACTAAATCGGCATTATGCAAAAGCAGAAACCTAATTTTTCTGGTTTAAATATTGTAAGAGAGCCTTTTTCCATAATCAAATTCCCCTGTCTTCCTACATCCTACAAAGCAAGAGCGTCTCAGAAACCACCTACTTTTATTTCCCTGAAGTGAAATAAACAATTCCAAAGGAGGAGAGCAAAGTCTTGATGAAGTTCGAGTCCACGAAAAAATGAGAAGGATTTATTCCCACAACATTTGTCTTCTCAATCAAGAACTCAAGTCCTCTGCTGTGCATATACAGAAGCTCGACAGCTTCTGGTTCAAGCTCATGGCAAATATTAAGTACATGAAGTAGGAAATTCAGGTTGGACTTCAGGGACATCGTTCCTGATTTAACAGGACTGTTACGCAGAAACCTGGGTTTTGTTTGTTTTTTTTTTAAACTGATTAATGGAGTTGCTGTTCTCAGTGGTAAAGAACATCCTCTGCTATTAAGTATTTTTCTGTAAAAGGGAGGAAATTAAGGTGTGACATTTGAAAATGGCACTGGAGACGTACAAATGGAGAACTGAGAACTAGAGGTGACGGGTCACAGTATTAGTGAATCCTCCACTTTTTTCTTGCCTGATCTCCTTCATTAATACTCTGCCAATATGTTCCTATTTACTACCAAGCAAATATCCAATCCAAGCACTTTTGTACTTCCCACTGAGCTATTCAATAAATATGAATGTGACCTAACCTGTAGTTTAAAATAACCCAGGAAGAAAAAATTAGCGACCAATTTCTTCCGAAGACTCGTCTTCCTATTTCCCTTTTCGCTTTTCAGCATGAGTGATGCAGAAGAAACAGGACAATTTCTCACCACGAAAAAACAACCCAGAGTTCCTCTGCACGTTTGAAAAGATGGGAGCTAGTCCTTCAAGATATTGGCATGCCTTCCTAATCACAGGCTTCTAATTCTGCCTCTCCAATTTCAATTAGTGAGCAAACACCGACATCCTCAATTGCACTCCACGGAGCTCCCCTTTATCCCGTTAATCGTGTTCGCTGCAGCAATTCCCCAGGCTGAGCTTTCAGAGTTCCCAGCTCCTGTAAATCCTTGGTATTTACATCTTTTGATTCAGAAACAAAAATACTAACGTATCTTATCGTTCAAAAACACGTGTCCTGGCCTCAGGAAGGAGTGTGGTTTCCTGTCTCCCAGTAGTTCCACAGCCAGAATTAAGTTGCAAAGCGTCGCTGAACTCATCTGGAATATTTTGCTTAAGTTAAAGCTCGTATTATAGTAATTAAAGTAGCTGTGAGAAACCGTAATTAGACTAAGTGTCCAACAAATATTAATCAGTAAAGTAATATTCTATTATTAAGAAGAAGCTATTCACAGGAGGAGTTTCTCCTGTGAGAAACTAGATTAGGAACTGAGCCAAAAGCAAACCAGAAGGCACAGCAAATTGGGTCATTTGGAGCCTCCTTTTAATTTGTGAATGTTTTCACCTATATTTCACTTGTTCTGTGGTGCATTTTAGTGTCAGAGGTAGAAGTAGGCTCAGTCCTAGACCTATAGGTTAGTCCCAATGTTCCCAACTGCTGTGATAAGGATTTCCCTTCCTGGTTTCTAATCCACGCCAAGAGACAACTCACCCCCCAGCACAGGCAAATCATTTAACCTCCCCACGTCCCCCCATCTGCAAATGAAAACAAGACAATTAACACACAGAGCAGGGAGGCTCTGGGAGTTACCTCAGTGTTTTGGAGGTTTGAAATCCTGAGCAAGAAGCACGTTATAAATGCTGACAAATATTGCCTGTCTGAGGCACCACCAGTGACCATTCTCAGAGTACAAGGAATAGGATCGTGTTGAAAGCAAAGGCTCTCAGGTGCTGGGCCTGCTTTATATTCTTATTTTCTTGTAACACCCTCTTCCTTCATATCAGTGAAAAACTACAGATGGTAGTCTCCTAACAAATCTTCTGTGCTGACATCCAGAGCTTTCCTCCTTTAATTCTGCTTCTCTGCAGTGGGAAAATACCACGAGTCTACAGAAGTGTCAGGGGTTTAATGTAAGATACTGCTATTTTTTTAAATAGAAATATGTTTTTAAGTTACCCTGTTAAATACAGACAACCCAACAATAGAGTTAAAGGCCACAGATTTATTTGGTGGAAGAGTCTCTAATGCAATGAATTATGAGAGAAGAAATATCTGTCAAATATCTGGGTTTTTTCTACTTCTGAGCTATTTTACATAGATTTTAATGAAGCAAGAGACTACTAGTAGAGTTTTTCCACTGCTGGCCAGAAGAACTAAGTTTTCAAATGGTGTGTTAAAGCAGAGATTGTTACCTGAGCTGTTACAAAATAGGTATAACTTAGATGAATTCTCAATTTTAATTTCCTGTATAATCCGCTGATAATTTCCTTATATATTGCTCTTACATGTATTTCTCAACCCTAAAGGAAGAGTCACTTTCTTCAGAGGACAGAAGGAAAAAATATCTACAAAATGTAAAATTTGAAACGTTGATACTCCAAATTCTTTCTTTTTGTAATCAGGCTAAATAGATGTATTTGTAGGTGGATATTTATGGCCAGCATCCAGGTGTTATGACCTTTAAAAATTATAATGAAGCCCAACTTTCAGTTACTGAAGAAGCAACAAGCAAACCAAGCACACCATCCATGGGTTCCAGAAGAATTGTTTTTATACCTGGTGACCCTCAACCAATCAGTCAGAAGTCACTCCAGTAAGTTCACATCTACTGCAGTGTTACCTTTTCCCTTTTGCACTCATTAGTGCCTTGATAACAGCAAAGGTCTCATTAGTAACTGACATAAAATCAGGATTAATACACAAGATTGAAGAATAAAGCTCTGGAAAGATGCTTGTCTGTGATGGGAGATTTCAAATCCACCCAGGAGATTATTTTAAAATTCTGATTTGAAGTAGTGATCTGCATTGTAAGAGACAAAAGAAACTTTGAAAAACAAAGCCCTAATGCAAACAAGGTCATCTGAGCTTCTACCAACAAAAACATTGCAAGCCCTTATTGTACCCATTGGCCACAGAAATAAATGTCAAACTGTAAGAGGAATGATATTATACATAGGAGATGGAGACTGAGAAATTGTTTGATCGGATGTGAGGGAAATCACCCATTTTTTTCAAGTTTATTCAAAAAACCCAAGTGAAAAATAGGCCCAGTAGATGGGGCAGTAGATATCTACTGGTAGAAAAGCTCCTAAAAAGCAAGGGCTTGCTGCTATAGTTTATTCTCACACAGTGAGATAAGAAGGCACTTGCAGATTGGTTCTGATTTTTTTCTAATCAACTGGTAAAAAACTAGAGGAAAAAATCAGTAAAAATCAATTGGCCCAATGGGAAGCACAACACAACAGAGAGGAGACTTGGAGAAATGAGGGGGAGGGCACGGCAGAATTCCCTTGTGTGCTCTGAGAGCTCACAGATGATGTTGCACAAAGTGTTGTGTGTGTGGTGGTTTCATATTCACCCCCCAACAGCTCACAGACCTCTCAGGCTCTGTGCTTTTGTATCCAACATAAGCACATCAGTGTTTCTTGGCATCTAATTTGTTTCACTAACATAGTTCATATTGTTTCTATGCTTACCAAAAACTGCTAAAAGCGGGTGAGGGAGAAAAAATAATTGCTCTTTCTACATGTCTTGCTCTAGTCAGCTTAGAGGATGGAGAATTCCATCAACCAACAAGGGCAAAGTCCAGCCTAACCCCTCAGGAAAGTCTCATCCGTGCCAGAGCCAGAATCCCATCCCGTTTATTTTTATTTAATCTCTAGGCCTTTTCATTTAGCAATTTGTCATTAGCTGGCTTCTACATCCTAGATTTGGGTTCTCTCTTTTTTGCCTTTCATTCCTGCTTCCTTATCCTCCACCCCAGAGAGGCTGCCAGGATTACCAGAGAGCTGAGAGGGTCACATGTGCCTGGATTCCCTTGGGAGCTCCGATGAAGAGCATCCATTTCACTCCAAGGAGTGTTCAGGTGCCAGCTGTAAAAAACACAGGTGGGCTGTGTGCTTGTAGGCAGCATCTTCAGAGAGGTTTTCATACAAACACACAACAATATTTAGCTCAAGGTTCCACTGGAAACTGCCCTGGAGCTGCCAGACTACAACCAGACAAATATACTTTATAACCTTTGCCTCCACAACAATCCTAACTCATGCTGGAGTCCAGCACACTGATATATTAAGACTTGAAGGGTTAGAAATTATTATCTTAGTTAACTCACTGGTGGACATCCATTTCTAGGCTTAAGGGTAAATGATGTAAGAAAATCATATGTGAGGAGGTCTGTCTTCAGATGAGATATCAAGGGAAAGTCTTGTCAGGGAGAAAATTCCTACTGAATAATTGATATCCACCTTTCCACCTGTGAAAAGCCTTGGGAACAAACAATAAAAGTCCATATCTTTAAGGCAGGTCACTAATAAAGCACTGCAATGGGAGAGCAGAAGACCATCTGAGACCAGCAAACAGTAAATTAGCAACAGAAATTATATTAAACTGTTTTTTTTCCCCCCCAGAGTCAAGCATGGAGAATAAGACTTCACAAAGCAGAAATTAAATAGAACTATCCCATTCTGTTAATATTAATGACATTTGTTGTCATCTGTTATGCATAACCTAAATAAAATATTCTATAAAAGAAATTGAAATGTGATTTTTTTTTCCCCTCCCCTGGGTAATATCACTGCTTTATGGGGGTACATTGGAACTGTAAAAACCAACAAAACATGTTTTAAATTTAGAAGTGTATGGGAAAAAAACACATTCTGGAAGTGTTGAATCATTTTGTTTTAGCATTTTTGAACAAAATGAGCAGTTAAAAGACTCCCAAAACAGAGTGTTTCATTTTTGGTTTACGAGCCATATTGTATGAATTCATTCCCATTAGCCCAACATTATACTTCAACTGCTGTTTAATGGCCTGGAAGGCAGGAATTTTGTCTCTCTTGGTGTGTGACAGGGTCTCCATCCCAAGGACCACTCTGGATGTGTTTCTGTGGTTCAGGAGAACAGGATCCATGAATGAGGCACCCAAGTTGTATTTTTGATGGCCACAGGCCTCACCAAGGAACCCAAATCACTATTAAACTGGCAGAAAAAATGAGAGTTCAATCTTTCAAAACTAAATTGCATCGACTGGAGAGGACACAATCTAAAATATATTCCCATTTCTCAGGGAGGAGGAAAGGTAAAATTCTTCAGAAAATGTCAAAAAGAATCATAGAATCAGCTGGGTTGGAAGGGACCTCCGAGATCATCAAGTCCAACCCTTGATCCAACACCACTGTGGTTCCCAGCCCATGGCACTGATGCCACATCCAGTCTCTTCTTAAAAACCTCCAGGGATGGAGAATCCACCACTTCCCTGGGCAGCCCATTCCATTTTCCTCTCTTGAAAGAAATTCTTTCTAATATCCAACCTAAACCTCCCCTGGCACAGTTTAAGACCGAGCCCTCGTCTTGCTGGGAGTTGCCTGGGAAAAGAGACCAACCCCCACCTGGCTACAACCTCCTGTCAGGGAGTTGTAGAAAAGTTATAATAAAATATTTCCTTGCCTGTATGACTCCACTGGCTCACTGAAGCACTAGTTTCTGGTTCATTTTGCCAATGTTTAAAATCATTATAGTGGCAAATAACACCTTCATTAGTTGAGCAGAGCATTCTGTAGACAGACAAAGGTGGCACAAAGCAACAAGACATTAATGAGGCATCCCAGCACAGGCTGAATAATTTGGGAAGGGGGATGAAACTCCAGCCCACAAAGAAAGTTGGACAAATGCAACAGGTTTGTTTCTGGTGCCCAAACTGCAGCTTTCTGAGCAAGGCAGACACAGGCACTGCCCAGCTGTGGAGATGCTTTTCCAACCCCCCAACCGAGGCTGTGAACTGGTATTACTTTTTTCTTCCAGCATAATCTAAAACAAACAAAGATATAAACACTGGGAGAAGAAATAGTAATATTAAGGTGTAAAGACAGGCATTTCTAAATCAGACATGAGTTTTGAAGTAGTTCAAGTATCAACAAAGCTGTTTGCATAACTTCCTAAAGTACTGCAAACCAGATCTGTGTTGTCTGGATTTAATGTGCTGAATGGCATCATAGCTTTGTAATGGATGCTAATGAAAGGTACCCTTTTAAAATTTTTTATTTGCATTTAGATCTACAGTTGAAGAGCACATAAAGCTACAATAGCATCTCCAATTTACCTGACCTAGTTTCTACAAAGCTGTGCTGTAAGCTACCCTTTCATTATGCTGAAGTGAGCGCTCACCAGAGCGGGTTCTGGCAAACAGGAATAATGCAGGAACTCTAAAGGTATTGGAGGTTGCCTTCCTTCTCCATTATCTTCCTTAGTTTGTATTCCCCTTTATATTTAGGGTCCCCTGTTGTGCCATAAAGAATGGTGAATCTCTTGAGCATAAATTAATGTGAAGCTGTTGCAGCAGTTTCTTGCTCCCCCCATTCTTGCTACCACGCAAACCTGCAGGAATTATTTTGCTGTTACCTGCTCCTAGAAGAAAAGAAGCTTGATAGCAATGAATTCAACTTGCCCTTTGTCCCCTCTCATTGTATCTGCCTACAGCAGACGGCAGCAAAATGCAGCTCAATTAAACACAGCCCTCTTGTCAGCCTATAAACAGCGGCTCTTCTCACAGTAGAGGCAGGAAAGTTTTGCCGTGACACTCCTTGTTGTGTTTGACAAGTTTATTGAAAAGCAAATATTTCAGTGGGGAGGTCTGTCATTCTAATCCTGTTCTTTATGCCAGAGCAGCTAATGCAATTCCAGCTACCTGAATAGAAGGGCTCTCGCTTCCAGATGTTCTATTGTGCCTCCCAGACAACAACTGCTATAGGACTGACACCCAAAGACAGGCATTATGAGCATTTTGTCCATCGTTAGCTCCCTCTTAGCACGGGGTTTACTGTTCATTCCTGTAATTCTGATAGGCACAGTGTAATGCTATCCCTCTATGGCTCTGTTAATAGCAACAGGAAGAGGGCAATGGGACTGAGCAAGGTGGTGAACTCAAACAGCCTTTTGGCAGCTCAGGAGCGTCTTAAAAGATTGATTAAAAGAGATTGACTGGGGGAAATTGAGGCGTGAAGAAAATCATAGTGTTTGTGCTTCCAGGACACAAATCTGCAGCTGCAGAGTCACAGCTTGGCTGTGCCTCCACTGATTGGGTCCATGTCGTGGTTTGAGACCCTTAAAAATTTAATTGCTGAGGCCAAGCCCCCCTCCCACATCTCACACAACATGGCCACTTCTTCTCTAACTACCTCATCATCCTTCTTTTCCAGTCTGGTGTGACATGTTTAAATTTTGCAGGAGTGCTGATTGGGTCAACACCAAGAGTAACACCACCCCCTCTGGGGTTACCATTTTTTTTTTAACTCCAGGGGAAAAAACCACTTTTTTTCCCCACCACAGGCCAGAACCAACCTGCAGGGCCAGCACTGCAGGGGACAGCAGGGCAAGGAGCTGGAGCAGCCAGGCCAGGATGGATCTCACACCTAACTGAGGCAAACACACAGAAAGAGGCACTGGTAACTTCAGCCTAAGAAGCTATTCTAGCATTTTTCTGTGTTGCAGCAAAGCCAAGTGACAGAAAACACACACAGAAGTGCTACTAAGAAACCAGGCATTAGCTTTTCCTGTTGCAAGTATTAACACTGGCTAATGAATTAGCTGGTTTCATTTCATTAATAATGTATTAGTGTTTATAATCAGCATAATGTGCTTTCTTCATGCGGCCTCTTCAAGTATTAAAGAAATAAGCCTTGTCATGAAACTGTTGAAGTTTTTTAAATCCCACTGGAAAATAGGAAATAAATACAAATAAAGCCATGCATGGAGAAGAATAGTTTTAACAGATTGATATTTACATTTGTCTTTGCTTCTTAATTTCAATCTGCATTATTTGACATGACATTTATTGTACAATAGCAATATGGTTCTTCCCCCACCTGTGATTTGTGATATGAGATATATTTATTTGCCATGAGTTTCTGCTAGGAAATAAAGTGCTTTCCTTATAGAATTTCATTCTACATACAATTACTCAGACACGAGCAATCACTGCGTTATCACTTCACAAATGTTTTGTGGTTGTCAAAACCTTATGGAAAACAATCTGTTCTACTCATTTTCTCCTTCAGAACAGAGGATGTGTTACAAAGATCAACATCTGATCCAACTCGATCAGGAGTCAGTGATATTTAAGAAGTGACATCAGCACAGCTTCTCCAATTCAACAGCAGCAATGAGTGCAGAGATGCATTCACACACTACACTCAGTGAGACTGAAAGCAATGATAGTGTCTCAGCTTACAGAGAGAATGATTATTATTCTCCAGGGGAAAAAAAAATATCTTATTTTGAAGTACTATAAGTGATCCCCTTTTCTCTGAAAGGGAAAAGTAATTGCTCCTGATTTGCTTGTTATCAAAGCATGATGATGCATCCTTTTCTTCTGTACCAATTCATGGAACAGACACACGGAGCTGTTCAGATAGGCCACTTCTCATCCATATGCTATTTTCTTTGCCTGGTGTTTTGGGGGGAAAAAAAGGCTACAGCACAAAGGAATGTGGGCAGAAATGCAAAGCTGTGCAGCGATGCTAAATAGCAATAGAGATGTTCTTCCAGAGACTTGACTGCAGACTGCACCCCCCTTGTTAAACATCCTAACTAATGTGGGCAAATTAACCACCTGCTCTGTATTCAAATTCCTTTTCAAACAGCAGTGCTCTCACAATTCCTTCCCCTCTTAATCTAGTGTTGAAATAAGAGAAAAAAATCTGTACAACCTCAGAATATAAATTGCTATTAGGTGGTAATGTGGTGGCTCCATCTATATGAAGTATATTGTTTTTCTAAGTGCAAAAGAGAAGTGGCTTGTAATGAAGGCACTGTCCTCTAACTTAGACAAGTGGGTTAAGCCTCCAGCACTTGTTTTCAAATGTCTTTCAGAGTGGTTGGCAGACTCCTGACTGACATCCCTAAGGTTTGGCTTGGGTCCTTCACAACTTCGAGGAAATGTGTCTAACAGCTGCCTTCTCTGCCTGTCTGATCCCCATCTCCTTTATTTACCCCCTAATTTGGGGGGACAGGTTCTCAGTCAAGCCTCCTGGCAGCACATTGCCTCGTGCTTCCCAGCCTCAGTCAAGCAAGACATGAGAGATCCTGGAGGCAGGATCCCTTTGTACAGCTCAGAGCACAAAGCTCCTGCTACGATAAATCACTGCCTGAAATGGTGACTGACAGAGGAAAAACACTTTGAATAGTAGCATATTTACACCAGATGTGAACAGAGGTCACCAGAAAGATGTTCAGACTAAAACAGATGGAGAATCAATGAGGCAGAGAGCTATAGGAAAGCACTTGTGGATGGCAGGAGCAGCAAAGGATGCTGTGACTTGACTCTGGGAAGGGAGAGACACTCTGAGGGAATACAGGGAGAAGGCTGCCAAGGTCCCTCTGATCTTCCCTTTTCTACACTGCCACAAGCTGCTTTGGAATTGAAAGATCTTAAGAAATGTTCCAAAACTTATGGAAATCAATAGGAATCTGTCCAGAAACTGTAATGGGGTTTGGATCAGATAAGCAATGAAATATGTCCTCATAATAAAAAGAGATCACATTTCTAAGATCATGAAGTGAGAGTAATAAGTATTCCAACATCTGTCAGTGTTTGCCAGGGGACAGCAGTACATCCATAACATACACTGTTCAATTTTACATCAATGCACAATCAAAGAGAGGCTTTACAGTACCTCCTACAGAGAAAGAGAAAAGAATAAATGGATAGAAAAGGATAAAACATTGTAGGACCTGACAATAGAAAAAATAACATGAGCAGAAAAAAAGGCAGAGTATCTTAAAATGAGTCATAGAAGATACGCTGAAAAGACTATCAAATATATATTATTTTTAATACTCATATGAATATTCCTTTTCTATAGCAAATGTTTCTTCCTGTGTTTCCCCTCAGCCAGTCAGAGCCTACAGCACAGATTGTGTTACCCTGTTCTTTCTCTGAGGCTTTGAAAACTTCATTGACTAAGTGACACTGGTTTGTGTCCTTCCTTTTCCTCTTCGCTGTTCTGCTTTACTTATCTACTCCCTAAATCAACAGCAGATGCTTCAAAATGCCTATTTCATTATGGAACAGGTTAATATTGTTGGTACAATTTTACAAGAGCCAGGGAGGATGCAAAGTATGAGAACTGAATGATCTAATTGATGGTTTTACATCTAGGAGGTGTTTGCATATTGGTGACACACACCAATGATCCAGGTGATATTAGTCCTTGAAATTATCTTCTTTTTCAGGTTACTTCTGCCAAAGCCCCACTAACCACATCCAACTTGATCCAGTGTCTAGTAACATTACTGGAAATCTCTCCTTGGATCAGGTCACAGATAAGAACCCTAAGAATTCTTCCTGTTGCCAGCACATTTACATCCAACAATTTCCTTCTGAAAAGTTTCCTGAGCTCTTTTCTGCCCCAGTCCTCTCAGTTTGTATTCAAAGCCTTAGAAACAGGGCTCGAGAGAAAGTCTCTACTTTTTTCCATGCACTATGATAGTAATCAATCCAAAAATAAACCAGATCACTTAAGGAATAAAGCAAAGATACCAGACGTGTTTGCTACTATAGTCAGTGCTAAGAAAAACCAACACACTTACTGAGTTTTTGACTTTTAAATGACTTGGCTCAGTAAGGGTCCTCCAAGTGTGAGGACAGGCTGACAGAGGCAGAGAATAATCATTTGCAAGAACAGCCTTTGAAACAGGGGACTGTATTAAACTGAATAATGAACTACCAGCAGCTCCACAGGCAGTATTTTTCACATCTATAAAGAATACAGAAGTTTTTCATCCAGAGGGTTTAATTAAAAAAAAAAAGGAAAGGAAAAACCAAACACCGAGAACCTTCTTTAGCTTTCTTTACTTCAGTTCTACACATTTTCTTCTCAATTGACCCACCTTTCTACAAAGTCTTTTCAACATTGTGTTATGAAAATGCTCTGTATCAATATAAATTGATTATAACTTTCCTCACTGCCTTAAAAACATGCCCTGGACAGGCACAGCAATCACATTAGGAAGATACTCAGCTGCCCAAAGCTTTCTTCTCCACTCAGAGCACATCTCCCCACACAGCCACTCCCAGAGATGACACAGAGTGAGCACACACATCAAATAGCAACCAGCAAATAGATCCATTCCTTTTATGCTCCCAGGCTTCTTCCCAAGATACTTTAGCCAGGCTTGTTCACTAATCCAGGATTTCTCCCAGCAAGGGAGTTTCCCTTTCCTAGTTCACTTTCACAAGCCTTTTTTGACACAAATTCTACCTGTGTGGCAAACAAAAGCCACTCGTCAAAGGGCAGAGCTGCCTTTGGCAGCAGAGATCTCAGTCCCACCCATGGGGCACAGCAGTGATTCCGTTGCACCACCTGTGTCTTTAGCGAGAGCAGGCAGGAAATGTGGATGAAAAAAATTTGTCAGACTGGTAATTTTACTCCTTTCCCAGCCTTTCAGAAGAGAATCCCATCCAGCAGCGCTTCTCCACTTTGGATTCATGATCACAGTAAGAAGACATAATAGCTGGGTGGGAATGGGGTTCTGCTAAAGAGGAACTCCTCCAAGGGCTGTGATAAATGAGAAGGATACAGCAAGAGAAGGAGTTCTTAGAAGTCCTGTTGCTTTTGCAAACTCTGTGGCAAATCACTGGGTTATTACAGCTGGAAACCCAAGTTTCAGGCTGCATTTTTAATTTCCCTCCCCTAAAATCACTATGCAGGGGGCTCTTCAATAGACTCAAGTCCTCCATGACATATAAAGCTCGTGGTTTCCAGGACTGCTCTGGATCCTCTGTAACATTATGGTGAGACAATCACTGGGACTGGTTCCAAAGAAGCAATTATAAATCTTCTTAGAGTTCTCCAGTGCTTAAGGTGACATAGATTTAAAGGCAAAGAGAAACAAAACGATCACCCAGGTCCAAACTGCTACATAGCAAATGCCAAAAGCTTTCCCTCAAGTAATTCTTCCTTCTAGTTCAACGACTTTAGTTGTGTGCACCAAGGACAAGATGATGGTGTTTCTCATTGAAATAGCCTACTTAGGGACTCAGCTTCAGCAAGGGATGTAAAAGTATTAGATCAGAATCCTCATGAGATGGAAACCCTAAATATGGAGCAGAGCCAGTGCCACAGAGCGCTGAAAGAAACTTCCAGCAACTGCTAAAATATTAACACCTTCTTCCCGCTGTCTGGAAACACAATTTACCTCCCCCAGCCCAGAGAGACTTTCCATGGTGTGGGGCTAAAGGTGGTGGCCCACAATAATTCAAAAGAAGTCCATATGACAATTTAACCATCTAGTGCATTTTAACAAGGATAATCTTAATTTGAACAATTTTAATCTACACCACATTAAGTTATATCAACAGAGGAAGTAATAAACAGAGCCCACAGCGGATGATATTTATTATTATTTCTTTTTGCACAATTCATGGATATATCCTTGCCAAAAAACTAACTTTTACCCGCTCTGCAGATCAGAAAATAGAAATCCAAGTCTGGTAGCAGAAACTGCTTGGGAGAGAGCCAATAATACCCAAATGAGTTGATTTTTGCTGAAACACAGCGCTGACCAGTTAGTTTTCAACACAGCAGCTTTTTGTTAGAAAAGAATTATTACCAAGAATAAAACAGTTCAAGGGCATTTATTTCCTCTTAAACCTGATTTCAGCAACGCCAAAAGAAATTAATATTTTGACCTGCATAATATTGAGTTACATAATGCCAAAGTATTTAATATTTAATATCAAAATACATTGTTTCAGTAATGAGATAATACAGCATTTAGACAATTCCAGAGGTTTACTTGTTTGTTTGCTTTGGCATTTAAGTTCTATAGTAATTTTTACTGGGGAAATATTCAACCATTTTCTGGAACTATTTTCCTTCCCCTCAGAATATCAGTTCTGCTTCCCAGTCAGCGTTAATCCAATCCACTTAATTGAAATTTTGTTTCACTCCATCTCAGAAATCCCAACTCAGATGCTCTAGACCTGCCTTGTTCCTAAGGGTGTCATCAATTCTGGGAAGAGGCACACGTTACCTCTGTTAATGCAATAAGCAGGGAAAGGTTCCCCAGCTTGTAGCATCAAGGCCAACAAAACAAACCTTGATTCTCAGCCTCACAGGTACTTTTTAAATGTACCCACCTGTAGTTGAATTGCTTTTTTTATAATCAACTCTAAATGAGTCAAGCTCATAAATCCTCATAGAATCTCAGAATGGTTTGGGTTGGAAGGGACCTTACATCTCATCTCATTCCACCCCCTGCCATGGGCAGGGACACCTTCCACTAGCCCAGGTTGCTCCAAGCCCTGTCCAACCTGGCCTTGGACACTTCCAGGGATGGGGCAGCCACAGCTTCTCTGGGCAACCTGTGCCAGGGCCTCACCACCCTCACAGGGAAGAATTTCTTTGGAATATCCAATCTAGCTAAAAGCTATTCCCCCCTTGTCCTATCACAATTGCCCTTGTGTTAACACATTTCTACAACTATAGCTTATTCCCCCAAATTATCTGGGTTTTCAACTCTGCCTACATTGGTTTCTGCTCCACATGGTTCACGGGTAAAAATGCTGGCTGCAGATGAGCCTGCTTTTAATAGGCAGGGCTTGCATAAAAGTAGTGTAATCCTACAGGGCTGATCTGCCCCGGGAGAGAGATGTTCTGCTGATACAGCTCAACTGGCACAACTTCTGTTGTACTGGAAAGCATTAAATGAAAGCAGAATTAGGCCAAGAATGAACACTTCTGAAACAGCCCACTTAGAATCACAGAATCATAGAATCAGCTGGGTTGGAAGGGACCTCCGAGATCATCGAGTCCAACCCTTGATCCAACCCCACTGTGGTTCCCAGCCCATGGCACTGATGCCACATCCAGTCTCATCTTAAACACCTCCAGGGATGGAGAATCCACCACTTCCCTGGGCAGCCCATTCCAATGGCTGAGCACCCTCTCTGTAAAGAAATTCTTTCTAATATCCAACATAAACCTCCCCTGGCACAGTTTAAGACCGAGCCCTCTTGTCTTGCTGAGAGTTGCCTGGGAAAAGAGACCAACCCCCACCTGGCTCCCCCCTCCTGTCAGGGAGTTGTAGAGAGTGAGGAGGTCTCCCCTGAGCCTCCTCTTCTCCAGGCTGAACAGCCCCAACTCCCTCAGCCTCTCCTCATAGGACTTGTCACTCCTAAGGCAGGAGCCCAAACAATGGAACCCGGGAAGGAATAGGAGGCCACAACAGCAAGTTGTCAGGAGCCTTCCCTGCAGGATAACCCAAGGAAAGGCAGCACAACGCAATCACACGGATCTTACAAAGGCAGAACTGCTCCAGCCCTCCTGCCACTGCTGTTGTGGAAATTGTAGGCTCACCCTCCTTCCTACAAGAGCTCACCTGAGCTCTGGCAGAAACACGGGCCAGCAGGAGCGATGCACACCAGGATCTGCTCAGTGATCCCACACACACGATGCCACCCGGGCACCACACACGGAAACCAGTGGGATTTCCCTCAACCCCTCATTGTCATGCAGCATCTAACCCACCTCACCCCGATATTCCTGGCAGGAGACAACAATATGAGCTATGAAATCTGGAGGCTTCTGCCAAATTCACAAACACTGGCAGCAAAACCTACGGAAGGGGCAGACATGGCTGGGAAAATGAGGAGTAATTTAATGCAAATGTTCTGTAGCTCTCCCCAGGCTCCATGATTAGGGATGTCAAAAAAATTTAAGTGCTCCTTCTGGTTAATATTATGGAGAACTGATTATTACTCACTGTATACAAGGTTTTGTAAAATGATTGTATTTTTCATAAGTAAGTCTCATTATTTTGTTCACTAAAATGTATTTTGCGTTGTGCTCAATAATTTCCCCCCCGAAGTGAAAGCTAATTCTTGAGTTTTGATTTTAACCATGATTTCCTTTTACTTAACTTATTTTTACTCCCTGGTGTAGTAGATAATGGTATATGTTAAAAAGAAGAAAAAAAAAAAAGGGAGGGGGAATACAGAGAAGAAAAAAGAAATATATTTGTTAATGCAGGTAGGCTCAACTTTGACTCACATTGAGGGGTAGATTGTTTCAAACACATACCATCTAATTTTCTCAGAAAAAAAAGATGTTTAAAAAGCCCATTCAGAGATTACTTTTGAAGGTGAAATTCTCCGTGTGTACAAGGTGAGTAGAAGTTATATTTGTGGTTTTGCCCACACTTCCAAATGCTGAAGAGCACATTTGTCCAGGTCACTTTGATTCATGGTGCTGGCTACACCTCACAGTCACGTTTGTGTAACAGAAATACTCCTGATTAATGACTAAAAAATTCTGGATTAACAGCTGTGCTCTCATACACAGCTGAATAGTTCATTAGAGAGTTTAACCTAACTGCAATATGTCTAAAGAAGAATAAAATACACTGAAAAAGAACTGTACCAAGATAGGAATAGTCAGCAGTCACCTGTGAAAACCAAATCAGGCTTTTAGTTAAAATATTTAATTTTTCTTTCAAGGAGAGCGGAAGGAAATATTTGTTTCTTGAATCAGCATAGAAAAAACTGCTAGTGAAAATTCATCATCTCTGATCTACAAACATCCTATTCCTAATGGATAAAGACTTAAGTGGGAGCATCCAAGAGCTAGTTCTCCACAGAAATAATAATCTGCTATTTTCAAAACCAAATGTTTCCGTTGAAATATGGCCTGAACTTTATCAAGAAGGTCTTTGGTTTGGTGTAACACTGATATCCAAGCTGTGTTCCTGAAGCAGAGATCAGTCTTGCCCAGTGGGGAAGTGATTCAGCTGTACAGATAAACCACTGTGGTAAAACTCCGCAGAGGTTCAGGATGAAACCAGGCAGATTCTTCCTGGAAAGCACCACTGGTTTCCAGTGTGTGCTGGACCTCAGTGCTGAACTAACATAAGCACCTGTTTGATATTCCATGATCCAGCACTTGTCCACCAGCTCACACCCCTAGATGTGATTTACACATCATTAGTCTTCTGATCCGTGGAAAGCGAGATGTTTCTTTAATTTGAATATTCAGACTTATTTGATGATTAAATATAAGGTGAAGATTAAGTAAAGTCCAAAAAATACCTAACCTTCTTCATTGACTATTAAAATAACCAGGAAAACTAGGTCAGGTACAGACACAGGCAGCCAAAGCCTAAAATAAGATGAGATGCATGTAATGAAGCACCCAAAGAGGGGGCATTTATGAGAATCTGGTTGTCTTTCTATATGTATGAATATACTTAGTCTGACCCAACTGCTCCTGTAATTGATAAGATCCACCATCTTTTATTGAGGGAAATCTGATTCCTCAGTTCTTATTGCAGCCACAAAACTGTTTTCAACTGCTTTTAAAAGGTATATGTTTTCCTTATTTACTGAAAACAGTCATAATGAAACTCAACTAGTTTCTTCAATGCTTTATTTCCAACAGCAACATAGTCAAGATAACATCACTGTTGGAAAACTGGTGGAATGGGAGTGTTCAGTAGTAACTGAAGTGTAAATACGTGGGAGATGCAATTTATTTTTGGTTGAGAAACAGGTAATTTACAGTTGCCCATATTCCTCCGAATCAATCCAAATTCTTGAAGAGATTCATAGGAAATCAATCTCTAACCAAATTTGGATGCTCATCTGCTGTGATTCATCTGGCCAATAAAAGGGAAAAGATAAGAAGGTACCATGAAATTTTGATGAACTTCTGGTAGCTAAAGGTACTTAAGCTGCAATGCAGAAGAAACCATTGAAAAGATTAAATTACAGAAAGATGAATGAAAATAATACACAAAAATAAGTAAAACCCAACCTTTTCTATGACACCAGCTCTGGAGCAGAGAAACATCAAGAGGTTAAAAAAAACCCAACAAATTAAAATAAATTTAAAAAAAAAAATCAAGCCATTAAACCCAGAACACCTACATTTCATTCTGCTGGATTTACAAACATGCATCGTTCTGACTCATGAACCAGAACAGAAAACTGTCCTGCTTACTAGTAAAGATATTCAGAAGGTTGTTTTACATTTCGTTTTTGCTTCATCAACTCCCCAGCCCTCAGGGGACTCCACCTGAATTGCATGAGTATGGAAAAGGAGTTTGCCAGCCTGCAATGTCCACTGTGCATATAAATATTTATTCTTCTGACTATTTTTGACTGGAGTCTGGATAAGCTCATTCAAGGGAATATTCAGGTAAAACAGCAAAAACCTCTCCAAGATTAGCAATTCCCTACAAAACTGTCTGTAGCCCTAGAGAGACTTACTCTCCTACAAATGTGAATCTCAGCTCCAGTCATTTTTCATATCTAGACCATAGAAAGTAATAAGTTGCTTTGCATCTTTAGTTCAGGCAGTTGGAAAGCAAAGTCAGCTCTTTACAGGAACTGATCAAAAGGGAACATTGATTTCTGAACCCAACCAAGCAGTCAAAACACAAGGTCTTTGCTTGCTGCCAAAATCATAACATCCAGATTTGTGTCCAAATAGAAGCCATCAGAATGTAATCATTAATCAGGCTGATTTAGAAAAATGTTTGCAACAACTGATTACTGCAGCACATAACCATTTATCCTTTAAATCTGAAAATGTTTTCCCTACCGTTCAAGACAATACAACTAATTCTGTCAGTGTACTGGGCAGAAATGCCAGTGACTCATCTCGAAAGGATGGAGCCTTGCTTAAAATAAATAGCACATACTTTCAGTTTACTCAAAGGCTAAAAGGCACCATTCCTCTTGCAACACTCATGGTGGGCATCTGTACCCAGTTACACTGTGACCTGTGACTTTAAACATCACTGCTCTGGAAGCACAGGCTGCAAAGGTACAGTTTTGTTGCTTGAAATATCAGATTTCTGGGGGTTGAAGTTCTACGTAAGAGAATCAACTTTAGGTCACACTATAGAACTATGGAAATAATTATCGTACATCCACAACAGAATTAGAATCGTCTTTGCTGAGTGGCATTTGATGTAAGAATTGATCAGACTTGGTAAAAGGTTGGTCCCAGAGGTTGTTTATTCATTCACAGTGTATATGAATGAACTGCTGCTGCTCAGGTTCAGACCTCACTGGGAGGTTTCGATCTGGAGACATCCCGTTTAACAGGGGAAAAGGTGTCCCTGACCAATCAAAAGGGAACACTGGAGCTGGGAGAAAGATAAGCAAGCAGCAGAGCAGAGGGGGAGAGTTAGAGTTGTGGGTTTGGTTGTTTTTGGGGGTTTTTTTGCTGTGAAGGTGCCTGCTCCAGATGCAGGGAGATTCAGGGCAGGCACAAGCAACAGCTCATTGCTGTCATACCAGAAGGCAGGGAGGCCACAGCAGGAGGGACTAATCACCCTCACGGTTTGTCCACACTGGACTGAGAAAGGGCCAAAGGTTTTTAGGGTCTTGAGGAGGTAGAAGGCAAAACAGAAGTCCAAAGGACTGCCCAAACTTCAGTCCTAGGGGTGACAGGACAGTATTGACATCCAGCTGCCCACTAGGTACAACCTCCTTCTGTCACAAGCAACCTGCCTAAGGAAGAGACATAAAGAGATCATGGGCAAAGCAAACACGTAGAAGAAACAGAAATAACCCATGTCTGGGAAGAAGAGGCTCTGCCCATTTATTCTTTCTGCTTCTCCAGAGCATAAGGAACAGGGGACATTTCTCTTGCACTGCTGATTGCTAAAGAGTTCATTAAAACAACTTTTAAAGTAATTCTGTAACTGGGCATAATTCCACCGAATTGGAGAGTGAGCAGTTCACTGTCAGCATCACTGAAGGACTGAGCCAAGCTACTTTCACAGGAACAAATTGTTTTATCTGTCCTAACACCCAGCCTGGCATTTCAGAGGCAGCAGGGGAGTGATGGCAGACGCCACCATAACAAAGTGCCTGCGCGGCCCCGCTCAGCCTCTGCAGCAGCACTGTTTGTCTCCACAATTAGATGTGCTTTTCTCCAGGCTTGTCTGACCACTTGATTTGTGTATTGGCACTCAGAAACAGCAAATGAAAACCTCTAAATTTAAATAGTGCTGAAGTTGCAAGAGGAGACAGAGAAGCCAACATTCCTCATTAATAGTGGAAGCCATTCCTCATTACTGCAGGCGGATTCCAAAGGGGAAGAGAATATTTTCATCAAAACATTCTCATCACTTTGTCATTTTTTTGTTCCATCTTCCATAGGGATCCAAAGTTACTTGTGTTGTCGCATAAAATATCCAATTGTTTATACTTTTGCATTAATTTCAACTCAAATTTAAAATAAAGGGTCCCTGCCACAGGGAGCTTACAGCATAGCTCTATCTTTTGGGGAACACAAGAAAGTTTTAGTTGGGTGGGAGGGAAGGTTGTTTGTGTTTTTTGTAGAGGAAAACAGAAAATCAAAGCAATAGAGACATACATAAATACAAGAGGATCCTGCTATTCAGTACAGAATATACACAGTTTGCATTTCAATAATTAATTATCAGGAGTAAAAAATGAGATTCAACTACATAAAAATATAATCACATTCTTAATCAAATTAGGAGATATTAAAAAAGGTTACTGGAATACCTTTGAAGCTATATCAGGAATAAGAAATAGCATAAGCCCTTTGGTATCACTCTGGTTAATTAAACACAAAAAAGATTAATATTTGTAGTTAATCAAGAAAGAGCCTTCATTTGAGGCCACTCTACATCCTGTACTCTTCTTTATACAGATCCTTATAAGGGTTGAATTCTGCCCCCAAACTCTTCCTAAGCAACTTAAGTGTGAGTGCAAAGTGGACAGGGGCAGAAAATAACAGCTAAGAACTGTTCCCTCTGCAAGTCTGTAAAGGTTCAGAAGGTTTAAGTAGTTTTGTATTAAGAAAAAAGAAAATTAAACAAAAAAATGCAATTTAAATCAGCTGAAAATAAAAGCAGAATGCAGCTTTATTGCACCTGCAACTTCCCCATTGCAGGTCATTAACTCCACCAGTGTTCAAACACTTGTGACAGTTCAGACATTGCCTGAACTATTTCCAGAGCTGGTGTAGTCTAAAGAACATTTCAAATCATTCTTTCATATCACATTTCCTTGTTCAGAGGCACAGGTAAAAAGAAACCACCTGTCTCTGTGGTTTCTGCATAAACTCGTGTGTACCATTAATAACATTAATATTATTTAGACATTTACAGCGAAGTATTTCTGGTCCTTCCAGCTGTCAATACTCCAGTTTGGAGACTGCAAGGTAATTTCAAATGAACTTGAGGTCACTTCAGAAGCCAACTAAACCTTGGAGGTGGAGAAAAACCAAACCAAACAAACATGTTTTTTGTGAGCCAACAGGTCACTTGACTCCAGACAAGATTATATCAAAAGCCAGTTACGTTTCTGTCTGAATACAAGAATCATTCCAGGGAACACGATAACACTGATGAACAAAGATACTGTACTGTATCATTCTCAGCACGTTTCTACTTTTGGTAACACCACACATTAAGAGGCAATTAAAGTAGCCCTAACATTGTTGGGATTTTTGTTTTGTCTTTGCAATGACACGCTGCTGCAGAGACAAATCCAATAAGGCCTCTGAAATGATCTTTGAAATTGTATTTACGACAGTTAGCCAAAACTACAGGAACATTATAGTTTCACTAATGTCATTTGTTTTTTGGCATCTGGAGGGAACTTTTATTTTCTGCACTTGCACAGGGAGGTTGATGCTGGTTTCTGATTAATTCAGAGCATTGGACTCTCACCCATGCTTGTTAAACCTGCTGAAAGCAATTCCCTATAAACCTCTAGGATCCCTTTTTCATGGAAATTATGCTGATTTAGCAACAAAATGAGGCAAATTTACTACCTGGGCCACGGATACCTACAATACACCAGGAACATTTTGCCACCATAAAAGCTTGCTCAGGGATTTGCACCCAGACAACTCTCACAAGTATCAACCACTGCATAGATCTGGAAGCTCGGGAGAGCAAGGACAAGTTCACACCTACACATGAACTACAAACCCAGAATATTTCATGGGGAAGGGTGACAAAACGGTGTGCAGGAAGCAGTGTCAGTATTATTAGTCAGTGACAAAGGTCTTGGTCTTGCCAGAGATGTGATAATTTGGCAAACCACTGTGCTTTTGAAAATGGTTGTTCTACTGAGGGAACTGCTCAGGTCACTGAAATGACCAAAAGAGTTCTAGCTTAAGAAATAAAGCCTTATTACTTTTTAGGCTGTGTTTAAATTGCTGTAAAGTGAATAATCTACTAAAGAAGAAAGAACAGATGCTGGCCTGCTGTCAACTGAAGCACCACCTGTGTCACAGTGATAAACCACTAAGAGAATCCTCTCTCTCTTGCTGCTTGACCCGACAAATGAGTGGAGAAGGTCTGTGGTGGCCACCCCAGTACGTGGGAGTCAGATTGTGGCTTTAGGAGCAGCACAAGGTCTCCTCTTGTATCAGCTGTTTCCAGGTGTGGAAGGGGTTGAGTCCAGGGAACTGATTGACCAGGATCCAGCCCACTGCCTGTCCTACCATTCCAAAAAGCCTGGAATTGATGAACTGGTTGGATAAAATAATCCTGGGCAGGTTCTGGAACATCAGAGGCAGCAGAGTTACTGCAGGGGCTCACAAATCAGGGCAGGAGAGTCAGGAGTAAGAGCTGCACAGGCCCAGCCCCACATTCCCAAGCTGGAGTCAGTTTGGGGTCATAACAAGGTACCATTTAGAGTCTATTAAAGAACCTTTTATAATCACATTTACCACCAATATACATTTTTAGCCTTCATAGTTAGCCCAAATACTTTAATATTGCATGCATTAAGGAATCATATTTTAGGCAGAACAAGGTTAAATCTGGTGCCAAAAAAGAATGAGAAAGAGCAATTTGCCTTTTATGAACAGTAGCTAACACTTAGAGGCAATCAATCTAATGCTCCTGAGCTCCTCTCGCTCGAGGAACTGTGGTTGGGGTAGAGATTGTCCTTGTGCACATCAGGCTGATGGGTTCAAATCAGCCTTTTGATGAAGAAACTAATCTCTTCAGATATCATGGTTTTCTTTATTGATGTTCATTCCAATTTTCCCCACTACTTGGAGTTATAATATGTAAGGTTCATATTTCTGACTTTATCATGAGGACGTTTTCCCAAAAAGCTATTTGTTGCCTTGTCTTTTTTTACACCTAAGCCCCTGGATTTGCCCAAATCATTTTAAAATGTAATATATATCTATTATTATATATAATATATAGTAATAAATTCTTATTATAGAATAAAACATAAAGGAGTCTTTGGGTAAGATTTGAATGTTTGTAATAAAAGGTCAATATGTAAAGCTGGAGTGCTAAAAAAAGAGAAAATTGACAGGAAGGGAAGAGTTTATGGCTATTTACAAACCCCAAGGCTTCCCATTCCTTAGTTTCCCACATAGAATTTTTTTATTATTGAAACATAGATGTACTACTCAGTCAGGACTATTTGGATTACAAATGCTTTAAAGTAGCAACTGTGTGTCCAAGCAGAGAAGAACTATTAAAACTGACATCTGAGGTAGAGCAGAAGGAGAATTTCTCTAAATGTGAATCAATTATAAGACCTTTGAAAAGAAATAAGTCTTTAGTTGGCTTGATTTCCTTTTCCTGAATGTTAGGATGACCTATATATAGATAAATGTGTCCAGCAAAGCGAGTGCTGTATCCTTCAGGGACATTTTGCCTCTGTCCCAGATCTCAGAGATTACATTCAGCGCTCCAGAGCAGCTCAGGAAGACAAGCCCTGCTGCCTGCAAACTGCAAGGCGTTCTGTCTTCAGCAGCCAGGCAGGGAGGGCTGTTAGTGCACACAGCAGCGATCATCTCAGCTAATTAATTTTGGCCGAGATGCTCAAAGCTGATAATTCCTAAAGTTGTGCATCTGTGAGTCGGGATGTGCTTCCCCCGGGAGATGTTCACTTATTTTGAGGAGGTTTGCCCCACAGAGAAAATTCCAGTGGTTTGTTTCCCCCCCCTCCACTAGCACTGGTTGTGACATCCAGCTCTACACATACAATGATAAACTTGAGGTTGTGGATTTTTTGTCATGGTCAGGAAGTTATTTGGTAGTGAAGATGTCATTTAAAATTGTGAGCTACTGGT